>NW_006239402.1:120375-128705 GCF_000226075.1 Solanum tuberosum | reverse complement strand
AGAGTCTCCCTGTGTGGGGGGGGGGGGGGGGGGAGGCGTGACTCGTGAGAGAGAGGGAGGGAGGGGAGAAGCAGCAGAACAAAGAAAGAAGCATAGAGCTGGCCTGGTGCCTAGGATGCTCTACACATTCTTCTTACCAAGTTCTAACACTTTAACTTCAACTCAATCCTCTCTTTTGGCAAGAGAAAGATATCACAGTATAGGAAAAGCAATTACATCAAGAAACCATGTAGCTTGAACAAAAGAAATATCAAATTGAAAGTGTTGAGCTTTCCCTAACCTACGCTTTAAGGATTGGAAACCCAACCACATTTATTTCACCCCATCAGTTTAATATAAGTTGATGAAAAAAACATGCAAAATGATTGGGAAATAATGAACAATCTAATGCAAAGTTCATACAGTAGAAAGACGAAAAGGGCAGAACTTTGGCTTTCCTTTGCGTCCATACTTCAGTAGGTATGATCCTCTTTTTAAGGCTGTAATGGCCTGCAAGTTGCAAAAACAAGGATCTGTAGGTTGAAGATAACAAGCAAATCATATATAAAAATTTAACCGTATCAGCAACAGATACTCCCTTATTCCTCAAATTAATAATCTTGATTTGTATGGTTATTACGAGACTATAAATTTTCCACTATTTAACAAGGGAAACTTAAAGGTCCAAATCTTAGTTTCTAGAGTTCTAAAGTGAAACAGGGAAAGAAGTCTGTTCAAAAGAGTGAACATGGAATCCATGTAACTATTTGTGGAGTATAATATAACTGACAATTTTCTGCTAAAATCAATTTGGAATTGAACTGAAAAGGAAAGTTCTATATACAGCATGGAACAAAGGGATTATTATTTTGCTAATGCAGGAGTGGAAGACAGACTACAACAAAAATAGTGCAAATTTATAAGCTCTTTTTATCTGACATTCCACACCAAGAAATTATGTGCTAAAATATGGCACTCAAAATGGATCTAATTGTGACAGCAATGCTAGCTTTTATCTCCTTTTTAACAGAGAATAACTTTTTTAGATATCTACAGAAGATAATCACATTACATGTTCTCCTGGAAAAAAAGAAGCAAACTGGTCGTTTTACAAGTAAATCAATTAGTAACATGCAGTAAAGTAAATAGGTATCAGTGGTGGAGCCACCAGAAAAAGAAATAGCTAAGGATCCTTTATGTTATCTAAAGTTTGACTTCTAATTTTAAATTTATGGTCATAATGGATATACTGCTGCTTATTGCAGGTATTGGGAGCAGTTGTTAATATATGAATTTGCAAGGAACCTTCTCTCTTTTTGCATCATCCGTCTTGATAAACAAATATAATGTAAAGGTCTGAAAGCAAAAACATAGGTGTTGATGTAATCATTGTCATGGTTCTATTCATTGCATGATTAGGTGAGCCAGAAGGATTACTGTACTTCTATTACCTGCAGTTTGTATTCTATTCCTTTATTGACTAAATGATACAAACATTTATAGTGTTATTTCGCAATAAGAAGCCAACTTTCTCATAATGGTGTGAGAGTTTTTTTGTTCTCAAAAAAGACCTATTCCTGGAGGAAAAGGAGTTTTAGGAAAGCACAATGTGGAGCTGTTACAGTGAAACTAATTGTTTGCCCTTCTTCAATATCTGCTCTATTCTAAAGCAGCAATAAACAGAAAAATTTAGCAATAAACATCACCTGTTCCACATTCCTCTCTCCAAGACTGTTCCTCTGTACGTTGTTCATTAAGCTGTTATATGAACTCTAGCACTTTGATCATGACAATACCAAACATCTGGTAGCTGGCAAAAGAGCCCCCATAGTTCCTCCATAGGATGACTACGTACAAGAGAGTAAGGATACTAATATCATACAAACTATTTCAGAAGAACCAATAAACATGAATAAGCATAAAATAAGGAAAATGGTTTTTGGAAGCATCTCAACACGAACTATTAAGAAATGACATTTTTTTCCGAAAAAAAATGATTTAAGATTACTTTCCACTAGTAGTATCACCTTATCAAACAAATTAGTTGCATCAACTACATTTAAACAAAATATCCTAGCATGTAGCAATTACATCTAAAATCTAAGCAAAACCTCCTTGAATATCCCGAACTACTACTGTTCATGACAACATCCGCGTCCTATTTAATAGTACTCAACAACACAACTCCCTAAACTATAATCGCGAATACATATCATTATCACGTAAAAACATTATACCAAAAAAAAACACACACCTATAATTTCCGTTCAAAATTCAGCAGAAAAACAGCATCAGAACCAACAAGGAGCTAGGGTTTATGTCAATGCGAACCAATTTACACACGTTTGAACAGTATATTTAACAGAAACACAGCGTTAATTTAGTAAACAAAACTCAAGGAAAATGATAACGAAACTCATAGTTTGTGCTTCCACTAAGATCAATACAGGTAATTAAAGAGCACACTCACTGTCAACCGAGGTCGATTCTGGAAAAATTCATAAGAATTAGAGGAACGAACAGAACTCAGAAGCGTAGATTTTCGATTTGATAGCAAAAGCGAAGCCTCAGATTTCTCTATAAGCAAAATTTGTCGGATCGGAAGGTGCGGAAGAGAAATGAGAATTTGGCAGAGAGTTTTGTGAGGAAATTAGTGTGGTTTTTACTCTCTCTGTCTCCTTTAACTGTGAGCAGTACGTAAGTTATTGCGTGTGATCGAAATGAAAAATATACGTAGCAGGGAATTCTTTTCTTATTTGGTGGTTCAATGGTGAAATTATACCTTTGTTGATGCCACGTAGTCAACGAAATATGAATCTGTTGCGGCAAGATAGTGGGGCACTACTGTTACCTTTTCTGTTTTTCTCAGTTATTTCTCCAATCAACTAACTTCCCGCCTATTTATTCCCACCTGGGTTTGTTATCTACCTTCCTATTTTACATTACTTTTTCTGGCATATTTCTAACATTTAAACAACTCCATCTTTTATTGTAATTTTTTTTATATATATATATATATCTTTTAAATATTTTGAATTATAATATTTTTTACGCAATTTTCAAATATGTAATTTCATTTCAAAAAACTAAATTTTTCCATTCCCAAATTTACGATCAAATTTGAATTATTTGACACATAAATTGATATAGTAAAAGTATATTACCTTTCAAAAATGATTTATGACATAAATATTTGTAGTCATAGAAATATTATTACTGTACGTACATGTTTTAAGATCTCAAATCCAATTTTTTTTTCTTTATAAATTTTATGTCGACTGAAAATGTATTTCATAAATTAAAATAAGGGAAATAGTAGTTGCGGAGTCACATTATTTTTCAATCGATTTTAACATTGTTTTCTTCTCTTCTCTTAGCATTTATTTATCAAGCTAAATGATTATTACCTCTTTAACAATTTATTACGCTAAAGGATCTTTTGTGAAAAGAAATAGAATGTTCTCCTCTCTTTTGCTTATAGAGAGAGGCGGGCCTTTAGATCCTTCTTTTGTGTAATAATTTCCACAGTGTAATAGTACTAACATATTTCATACTAAATTCCAAGGTTGGAATAATTAGATGTAGAATTTGTAAAAAGATGTTGAATAACAACTACTCCTTTCATTCCATAATGATGTATGATTGTATTTAGCCAAACATATATATTTTATTGACTAGTATAATATAGTGATGAATTTATGATAATGGAATTAGATATAAAGCAATGATTGAATAGTTTGTTTGATAGAGAAAATATTGTATCAATTAATATTTAGAATTTGAAGATTTTAATGGATTTAAATTATTTAATTTGTACAAAATTAAAAATTGTCAATTTTGGGACACCCCACATCGAATGGTTTGTTGTATGACATGATACAAGGTATTAAGGTAATGCATGTTTAATGAGTGGTTCTCTTTTATAAAAATAAAAATGAACTATCAAGACAAATTTAAAAACATTGGGTAAACTGAACTTCAATATCAAACCAATTGGGATTTACTGTATATCTTCTTTCAACGTTCTACAATAATCAAATTGTTTATTTAAAACAATATAACAAGATGGGCATTTGGTCTAGTGGTATGATTCTCGCTTAGGGTGCGAGAGGTCCCGAGTTCAATTCTCGGAATGCCCCCATAATTATTCTTTTTTTTGTCTTTTTCTACCACTATTTTTAAACTTTAAACCAACTTCTTATTTTATTTTTTTGAGTCACTTGGTATTTAATTTGCAAGATATTCTATTTTGTTGATACTTAATTTGCAAGATATTCTAAATTTTTTGTCTTTTTCTACCACTATGTTTAAACCAACTTCAACGTCTACCAAAAAGTTAATCAACTTATCTGACCAAAGGTCCCAATACCTCTCTAGATTGACAAACAAAAGGATCATCGAGTAACAAAGAAAAGTTGAAGACCATTATTGAAAAGTTCAAGTGCCTAATACACTTTCAGGCTGCTCCAGTTTCCTGTGTCAAGCGGGAGTACAACGCAGCACTCGCTTGCGTATTTTAAAAGTTGCGTTAAGTCAGGCAAACAATCAACTCCACTCAGACTTCGTTAGTGATCAGAGTAATAGAAAGCCAAAGTTTTGAATGTGATGAAATCTCCTAATCCAGCTGAAAGATAAATAGAGCGACGATTCTCATTATCACTAACAAACTGCTTGAAATTAACAATTACAGACAGTATCTAGGAGAAAAGACTCGGTGACAAGGATGAGTAGTATTAGTTTATAACATACATAGGTTAGAGGATTGCGAAAAACTCTATAAAACCAAAGATAGTAGTCCACACGGAGAAAGACCAAACATCAGTTTCAGGGCACCTCTTTACAACATCAGATAGATCTCTGCCTTTCCTAAAGTACTGGAGCAGCAGAAACCAAACAAAAAGAACTGTAGTGATCAAGGCTCAGTATCTGTAGTCGTCATCATAAAACACATAATTGCTGGTATGGGTCTTTCGTTCTCCGTCAGCCTGCAGGGAAATAAAATGAAATGAGCCAGTTCTTGAAAACATGAATTTTGCAGTTTCAGTACCTGAAGTCACTTGGTTTCCATGAGTCTGACATTTCCTCAAAATATAAATTTGGTTTCTATGAGTCTGACATTTCCTCAAAATATAAATAACACAGCGAACTGATTATCATACCTTGTGGATCATCTCCTCAAATGCTTGGGTTCCATGTTCTTTTATGTATTTCTCCGCAGCAGTCAGGATGTCATCTGGCTTACTAAAGACATCCTTCTTTCGTGGCACATACCAGATGTTAACTGCTTTTCGTTGGACAATATAAGTCCTAATATAATGCTCATACACATACGCAGCACCATTGAAGTAAGGTATGACCAACCAGCAGGTCGCTATCAGTTTTGCATATGACCAGAAAGGAAGCCTGACATAGAAAGTGAATAAAATATATAATGAAAAAAATCCAGATCTGGCATTCGGAAAAGATTTAGTGAACATCTAAACTCACTAGAAGCAAACTGATATAAGAAAAAACTCATGTACCATGCCAGACAAATGTGTTTCTATCAATCCGTTTTACTCACTTTTTCCTTTCAGTGTTCAATGGGCTTCTTCAGAAAATATGATGAGTTCGAAAGAAAGGGACAAATATGATGAGAAACATGACCCATAGTTAAAAGGAAGAGTGGGTGAGGGGGAGAAAGTGTCCCAAACCTTAGCTCAATATGAAAGTACCTTGTGCTCCAACATATCATTTCAACCAAGGTAAGGTCAACTACACGATCACCAACTCATTTTTGCATTTATCTTGACAATCCAGTTTCTTATACAACCATATTCACAAGAAATTGTCAAACAGATAGTTATTAAGATCACTGCTCTTGCTTCAAATACACTAGTGAAGACTCCACTATATGAGTACTAGCCCACTTGGTAACCATTCAAAACTTTTGTCAATCATGACAGCTGCTCCAAGATGTCACTGTATATGATTTCAGAGGAACATTTACTTAACCATCAGAATCATTTTCACCTGGCCTAACAATGTTTCAAGCATAATTACTTTGTGACCCCATTTTTTCTATGACTATAATTTGTTGAAGGACTGTTGACTTACTATTCCTACTCCTAATAGCAAACTGCAATCAGGAGATGATCTTTCTATTCCTTAGGTAGTGTGTCATCACTCATCACTTGTTCGACAATCTATAACACCAAACTTTTTTTGATTTTTAATAACCATTGTGTCAGAGCCAACTAGTGCGCACCTTGACTAATTCCACGGATACCTGCTACCTCTCACCAAGACTTGTACCAAGTAACTATGTCCATCAAGGCTTGGATAGATGGGAAAAAATCACCTAGTGTTGAGTCTCTATCTACCAAGTTAGTAAAACTTAAAATCGGCGTCACATCATCACATAAAAGTGTATAGTAATTCAAAGTCTCTGCATTCTTCTATGACAAATATTTAGAGACTAGGATGGAACCAAATTAGATTTGGAAATGAAATGCTCAAAGGCTTCATGATTACGAAAAGTCACAAAAGGTTATTCACAACTATCATCTGTTTTTCCATCTCATCCCAACCTAAGGAAAGCCAAATTTAATAATTGAAATAACCATGGAGAACATAAATCCCCAAAAGGAGAACAATCGTAGTGCTCCATCTACAAGCGATAAACAGACAATTACTTCTCCTTCTCACGGAATTTGAAAAAGACCAACCGAAAAGAATATACAAGTCTCAACCGAGCAAAAATTACCATTCAATAAGCTTGGCAAACGTCAGCTCAAAAAGTGTAATCATAGAATACAAAATCCAGTATGTAAGCCATTGTTGATCATCCACGGGGGATTTGGTCTCAATAGCCCTAATTGAAGCATACCTGTCAATAACCCAAAACCCAGTACCAAAACATCACATATGAAGCCATAAGGCAAAAAAAAAAGAAGAGTAAAATCAGCAAGTGTGAACCCACTTACAGAGGATACACCAAACTAACCACCGGCCTGCAATTTCAAACGCACAAGAGAAAACAAAAATTAGCTTCACAAGAATAAATTACTCCTAAATTGGTCCATCATCTATGAATTAACTAGGGAAAAAAACACAAATACTAAGAAAAAGGAGTAGGTAGCGAAGATTGAGGAAGAAGAGATACCCAGCAAGAACATCAAAGTTGCTGATTATGACCTTGAGTAAGCTTACTATACCTCCTCCAGATCCTCCCATTTTGCTGAACTAAAAAATTACAAAAATTATGAGTTGTAAGTCTGAGATTTGCAGTGGTAGTTGCAGCAGCAGGAGAAGGGTGTAGATTTGGGAGATGAGAATGAGAGTTATTGCTTTGTGTGTTCAGAGAAGAGTAAAGTTACAGAGACTTCTCGCCTGTCGTTTATATATTCCAAAAGAAACAAAATAATGCAGCTAGTGTGTTTCTATTTTTCTATTATAATTTATAACTACTTCCTTATGTTTGTGTGCGCCGATTAATTTCTAGATAAATTTTGAATTCATTATATTGTGTTAATTTTATTTACTTTATTAAATAGAAATTAATCAAACAAATTAAATATTATTCCTTAAATTTAGATTTTCAATACTATATTATTACTTCTTTCATCTCAATTTATGTGACATCATTTAATTATTTACGAAATATAAAAAAAATAGATAGACTTTTAAAACTTGTGAAATAAGTTTTAACTATTTATATGATCGTAAATTATTTCATTAAGAATATATGAATTATTTTAAAATATAAAAATATGACTTTTTTTTGACAGACTAAATTCATTATAGTGAATCTGCTTTACTAATTATCATTTTCAGTTAAAGCCATGATTGGTACATTATAATGTCCATATCCGGAGAAAAAATATTACCACTAGCAAAAGTTGGAAGAAATAAAGAAGGGAAAAAACTATTTCCACAATAACATAAAGTTGAAAGCTAAAAAGTATGAATATAACTTTGGCTCCATCTGTTGTGCAATTATTTTGCCTTATACTTGCTTCTCACGTCTCCCTTCTCACTTTTGATCTCTTATTGTAAATTAAAAAGAGCAACTTTCACATATAACAAACACAAAATTCATATTTGTATGCTATAGCAAAGTTTGCATAATTGCGCTCTATAGCAAACATAAATATGTATATTTCGCTATGCATATACAAAAGAAAGCAGTTGTATAATCTGCTTTGGTATACATATACAAAAAGATCAATTGTATAAAGTGAGAGAGGCAAGTGAGCGAACGAGATTTGGGAGAGTGGTGAGCGAGATCTGGGAGAGGGGAACGAAAATATTTGTATATATACAATTTTCACGCATTTTATACATTTGCGTTTTTGTATAAAGTGAGAGAG
>NW_006239402.1:41137-119849 GCF_000226075.1 Solanum tuberosum | reverse complement strand
AGAGGGGAACGAAAATATTAGAGAAGCGAGTGAGATCTGGGAGAGGGGAGAGAGGGGAACGAAAATATATGTATATATACAATTTTCACGCATTTTATACATTTGCGTTTTTGTATAAAGTGAGAGAAGCGAGTGAGATCTGGGAGAGGGGAGAGAGGGGAACGAAAATATATGTATATATACAATTTTTTCTCGCTTTATACAAACACAAACACATTTTATACACTTGCGTTTGTATAAAAAACGAGAGAGGCGAGGGAGAGAACGAGAGTGGCGAGCGAGATTCACCAGGAGAGAGGTGAAATGGCAACAGTTTGATATGAGGTACAATTAAATCAAACTATATTTATAGCATTTAATTTGAATTAATAGTTTGCTATTATATACAATTTTCTCAATTAAAAACTTCCCCACGAAAAAAAATTAAGGTCAAATTAACAACATAATAATATAATGAAAAAGGAAAAGAAGATAAAAGGTAGCTAGAGTCTATAATTAAATTCACTGTATGTGGGAGTAACAAAAAAAGCAAAGTTCGTTAGAACTTAGGTAGTCTAGTTTGATTGTTATTTTTTAATCTTCAGTTTCACAAGAATTATTTTTCAAACAATTACCATGATTTTTGTCTGCAAAAATATAAAAAGAAATGTTTCTTGCAGTAAACACCTCAGGTTCGAGTGGAGAAAAATCATGTTAGGAGCGTTATTTTCAAATAGATCATGTATGTGATTCAAATTTAATTGAAGCTTCAATATGAACTTCAAAACATCCAGCGAAAAAAATACCTTCACGTTAAAAGATGAGTTGGCTGAATAAAAAATTGATAATATACGTGCGACCATCCAACAACTCAACCAAACTTTGCGGGACTTGTATATTTGTCCCTTCCCTTCCTACCCATTCTTATTTTACACGAAAGACCATTTTTGGTACGTTCTAGTGAAATACCAACTTAAAACAAGTGAGTGCAAGATCTCAAATGAGAAAACCTACTTCTTATTTTTGGATAGGTTTATTAAAATAGTCCTTTAAATATATTTTTGGGATAAGGGTCTGAAAAATATCTCAATTTTGGTCGAATTTGCTGTTGCGATACTAAACTTTCATGAGGACCTATTACTTCCCTAGACTATTTAATACCGTATTTTAAACATATATATTTGCCCACGTGAACATAAAAAATAATGCAAAATTATAAATAGTAATGTGTCCACGTGGGCAAATATATACCTTTAAAATACACTATTAAATAGTTCAGGGGGTAAAAAATACGGTATTAAATAGTCTAGGGAGGTAATAGGTCCTCATGAAAGTTTAGTATCGCAACAGCAAATCCAACCAAAGTTAGGATATTTTTCAAACCCTTATCACTATATTTTTAAAAAATTTAAAACATTTTTTTTATCTTCAAAACACGGAGCAACTTTGTATATACTTTAACCTTTCCAAACATCACTTTTATAATTATAGTGTGTGTTGCTGTTTTTAATAGTTTATACTATCAAAAGTGAGCATATTTTAACTTATCAAAATTGTCAACATTGTAAAACAACTGTTGTTTCCCCTCAATTTCTATTTAATTTAATAGCAAACATCTGTTAAATCTTTGACGAAAACTGAAATCGCGTTTCATAAATTTAATGGAAGGACAAAAATACTGTAAAAAAATATATCCAAGTGACTATTTCAAACTAACTCCCAAACACGAGACCAATTCTGTCATTTTCTTAAGATTTCTACAATAATAATGATACTTAGGGGTCGATTGGTACAAAGATCAATAATACAGGGATTAGTAATGCAGAGATTGGTAATGCATGGATTAGTAATGCAGGAATTATTTTTATCAAGTGTTTGGTTCATTGTTTCTTACCTAGTTTTGTGTGTGGTTTAAAACTCTACAAAAAAAATTCTTTCCAATTATACCCTTGAGTTATTATGGAATTTTCTATTTCATGTAATTGGGTCAAGGTAGATAATTGACGGATAATATTATTTTTTTATAGCATTTTAACTAGCTAGGAGAATAAAAATTTTTATTGTCATGTTCACTATTTTCTCACTTAAATTATTTGAGAGTAAATAATCATCATCTTAATAAATTGGAGTTAATATCTCAAAATGTCACACAACTATAATAATTTATAGAGAAAATTTATTGAACTTTGTTTTGTTCAATAAATTAAAAAAAAAACTCTTTATCATAAAATAAAATAAAATAAATATAGCAAACTAAATTAAACTATTTTTATACTCGAGATGTTTTATATATATATATATATATATATATATGCTCTTGTTTTAGTACTACTTGTGTAATGTTTAATGGACTTATGTTAAGAGGCAATATTTGACTTATGAATTGTTCTTAAATTCACACATCAACATTACCATATTAGTCGGATTATAATATTTTATATTAATAATAAATAGATTAAATAACTCATATTTTAGAAACAAAAAATTATATCTAAATAATAAAATTTGTAAGCTAATTTATTTAAATAAATTTATTAGTATAAATATAAAACATAAAATCAAGAAAATAAACAAAATGATTAAAAGGATTTGAGGGGGTATTTTTGTCTTTACCTAGATTAGTCCCATGGTATTAGAACTAATACCACCAAATGGAAGGTATTAGTTATACACCCTATAATACCATGTAGGGTGTATAACTAATCCATGGATTGATTATACATAGACCCAAAATTCCTACCAAATATAGTACTAAATAATACCACACATAATACTTGGACTATTTCTCCCAATACTCCCTACCAAACGACCCCTTAAAGTCAATTCTAGGACTAATTTTGGCCACCTTAGAGAAACCCAGAGCTTGAAAATGACCTTAACAGTAAGAACATTGTTAGAGTTCAACATCAAAATCCATAGATGTCACGTCAAGCGCCTACTTACAGGTTTTGTTTACCAACATATTTCTGTATATCTAACACTGTTATGGTATGGTTGATCTCAACTGATACTACCTCGATACTCGACAGACAAACTAGGTTATTGCTGATCAAAATACAACAAAAAGGTTATATACAATGGAGAGCTGCAAGTCCAAAGTATTGCTGAATCTGCTGCTGCTGCTTATCGTCTAAATCTACATTACCTAACTAATTATACATGCCATTCCCTATGAACGAATGTCTCGTTTCTACTAGACTACTATTATTATGCACCATCTTGAACCTCCTGTCGCAACAACTGAGGCCTCTTTTCAAGGATTTGGGATGGCCATACATCATTTGGAGTGGGGTATCTGGGCTGTGGTTTCTTCACAGTAGATGTGGGCATAGCCATGGAATCTGCAGCATCAGGCGCTGGATAAGCCTGGGGATTAGAACTCAAGGGAAAGACGTACACAGGGTTCATCATCTGTGACTGCTGAAATGCGTGCTCCGAAGCAGGCAATCTCATATAGTTAGTTTGTGAGGCAAACTCTGTGTGATGAATTTCAGGAGGAGCTAGATTTAGGTCAAGACTAGTCTCAGCTTCCCTTGCTTTGACCTCAGTCTGCAGTTTGCTAATTTCAGCCTCTAGAGCTGTATTTTCATCCTCAAGCTCCTTTTTCTCCACGCTAAGCTGTCAATAAGACAGGTTTAGTGACTGCAGAACTAGAAAAGAATAACAGCAGAATATATGTGAAGCTGTAATGTATAGATTGCAACTGAGTGGATCAGACATCCTGGATGAGGAATGAAGGGCAAAATCAATCACTCATAAAAAAATGAATCCCACCGTCTTATTATTACATCATTTTTGGTATCTTCCTTGAGTTACTGGAGAGATCACATTAGATAATTAGAACGCCGGATCATTTCAAGGGGGTGCAACTCTTCTCAGTTTGGACCTCATATTTATCCTATTTAGTGTATATACCATGTCCATATAGTGGCACAATGTTCTATGTGAATCCAGGTTCGAACTTCAAAGGACATTAAAAAGTGAAAAAATGGGCAGCATCTCCAAGCTGGCAAAACTCCCAGAAATTAGGACACTTACATATTGAGATTCAGACAGCAAAGTTGTATTTTCTGTCCTCATATGCTTGATCTGAGAAAGCATGTCCTTTACAAATCGAGCAGCTTCACTCAATACAGAGGCTTTTCCATTCATCTGCTCAGATAGTTCTGCACCAATAAGGCACACCCATGTCTAATAAATTAGCCAATCTATTTACTGAAAATGTACACTAGAGGAACCACTTCCGGGGATTTGTCAGAGGTGGACATGGGAAAGTTATAAGCAATCAAGAAATTACCAAGAGCATCAGCCAAACCAAGAAAAAGCTCATTCAGATGCTCTCTCTTCATTTTCTCTCTCTCAGCTTTGTGAATTCTTTTTGGAACTTTCTTCTGAATCTTCTTCCCGAGATGAGAGCTGTAACAAGAGAACTTTACAATCAGTACTCGTATAGATATGCCACTGATAATGATGCAGAGAGCAGTCAAAACAAAGTCAAAATAAATACATGAACTGAGTACACAAATTATTACTGTATTTATCCTGAGATTTGGGAACTTTTATGAGGATTCAAAGATATGAGAATAGAGTTATGAAGAGGCAGAAATGCATTCTCTAAATTTTGTGAGGAACTTTTGCAAGTTAGTCAGTGAGACAATGTCTACAAACGAACAAGGTATGGTTCTGGGCTTTTTATAATGTGTTAAACTTGTGAAAAAAAATAGTTGCTGCCTAGCTGGTATCATCAACCACAAAAAGATCCCTACCGAGCTGACCAGTATGCCAGCTAACTCACATGAGATTTCTCTAGTATCAAAAGAAAAAAGAAAAAGGTTCCCAGCAATACAGAATAATTTTTTCTCCGTCCATGGAGGCATAAATCTGTTCTCTATCTACATAAGGGGTCAATGCCCTTGCAAATTTAACAAAATCAGAAGGTAAGCTTTGAATAAGAAGCAATTTTGGCATCAAACTTGCATGAAAAATCACATCCCCAGGAAGTTGACAAGCTCAAATGGGGATACCAAAAAGAAGGAATTTATACAATCAAGGCAGAGTACCAACAATTATGCTCTAGAAACCCCATGATAGACAACTGGTCTTGGAAACTCATTTGGAGGACCAAGCTGCCAACTAAGGTTGTTTGTTTTACTTGGAGTCTTGGACAGCTCTATATGAGGCATCTTAGCCAAGACAATCTAAAGAAAAGGAAAATACAGTTCCCAAACAGATGCTATAGGTGCAAAAAAGAGGCTGAAACCACCCGACATCTTCTTCATTGTGAGGTGGCCTCAAAAATATGGAACATGTTTTTTGTCTCTTTGGTCTTAATTGGCCACACCCCTCTCAGTTAAGGATGCTTATGAGAACTGCCTATGGAGAGTTGACAAAGTCATCAAGAAGATCTGGATTTTGATACCTGCTTGTATTTTTTTGGTGTATTTGGTTAGAGAGGAATGAGATGTTTTGATGGGTAGTCAACTTCGTATCTTCAAGGCAAGGTGTATTGCCAATTTGTATAGGTCCAATTTGTAACGTGTTGTTAATGCACAACTTCAGGACTTTATTAACTCATTAGTTCTTGGCTTAGATGGTTTGTATAGTCACCTAGAGATTTTTTGTAAGCTCAAATGTCACCTCTTGTAATTCTCGCATCTTCTTGATGCCTTTTATTAATACCACTTTATCAAAAAAATCACATTATAAGTTTAAAAACAAAGAGACCACAGGTTTATTGAAGATTCCCATACTTAAGAGAGAAAATATGATAAGACATTCAGGCTACAAAAAGTGGAAGATCTAAAAGAACTGACCTATCTAATGATGTCTCGGCATCTGTGGCATCCTTTTCAACTATTGGAGCAGGATTTTCTGTATCCATCTCTTATTCGAGTCCACCGTGTAAGCTTTGGTGAGAAACTCTATTGGTTATCCTGAGAAAAGGAGATAAAAGGTAAGTTGCTATTGTTCAAAATTAGATACCAGTTGGTCAAATGATGAACAAGCAACCTGATCAAAGTGTTACAATCAAGCTAAATTCATTTGAAGTAACAAATTTTCAGCGTTAACGCAGTATACTTCATATAATTAGTCGATTTGCTGATCATTACTTCACCATCTATTTCCTATGCTTTGCTATTAAACAGCGGAACACAAGACACACCCTTAAATTGAGGTAAGTAAAACTCACGCGAAGCAGAAACCTAAAAAAAAAATACTCTTTAATCCCCATTTTCTATAATTAATTATTTATTGATAAGAAAACATTTAGTTCCCAATTCCTCACCAAAGCAAGAACAATTTTTTTGTAAAAGAAGCCCTGTGACTTCTGCGCCTCTGCCTCTCTCGACGTAAAAAAACCTAATAAAATTTTGTAAAACCGAAACCCCAAAGAATTAGCATCCTAAACGAAGTAAATCATTTCAAACACACCACAAATAGGGCATAAAGATAAGAATGATTAAAACTATAGAGCAATCTGAAATTGAAAGAGGTAGAAAGAAAAATTATACCTGGATGGAATGGTGAGAGGAGAGGGAGAGTCGGAAAATGAAATTAGGGGAAGAAGGAATTAGGATTGGATGTTTTTTAATATGTTGTGGGTGGGGAGGGGCGTGTGGCGAGCAGCTGGTGGTGGGAAGAATCAAGTGGGGAACGCATGAGATGCGTGCCACGCCAGCTTTGTTTTTTTGTCAAATAGCAAAGCCGTACACGTTTATGCTTGCAATTTCCACTCGCTTCGCTTTTTCGCCCATGTCATGTCATCTTTATTTACCTTTCTCCTCTCACTTGCTCAAATCCACACCACCTCTCTCTTTATCCTCCAATTTTTAATTTACCCTTCATTTTATTTAGGACAAAAGGTCCAAATTTTACCCATGAACTTTACAAAGAGGGTTATTTTTGGTTAATTGTTAGAGTAAAATCTATTTTTTTTTGTCATTTATTGATTAACGATATAAAATTTTCAACAATTTTTATAAGGAAAAAGAGAAGATTTAATTCCATACTTTCTCATTGTCTTCAACACTCATAAACCTCAATGACTAGGTTTCTATTCCTTAATCTCAAAAGTAAATATCCTCAATAGTGATGTCAGAGCTTCACCTAAACCTTCTAATGCTAAACCCATACATATACATAATATTCAATTCCTAAATCATCTAACAATATTATGGCCATCGAGATAGGTTTAAGATGTCGACCGAGGAAAATGGTATTGATGAAGGCGTGAAAGAGATCGTCTGATTTGGGGGAGATTTTTATGTCTTTTTTTTGTGAGTGTGTGTGTGGGTGTAGTTGGTGGCGAATTTGTTGTGGAGTAGCAATAGTCTTTAGGTGGCATCTCCGAGGGTAAAGAGCGACAAAGATCAACTTAAGAGGAAAGCATATGCCATTAGTCAATAAGATAAAATTCAAGCTCATTTTTTTATAACAATAAGGATAGATTTGACCCCAACTTAACTTCTACACCAAAGACTTGACACTTTTGAAAATGCTCACCACCTACTTTTAACAAACTTATATTATAAATTTTAAGTATCATGCAGAAAATGTTCAAATAGCAAACCATACATTGTAATATCCCAACTTTAAGCGCTCCTTTGTATAGATAGTGGAAGTGAATATAGCTGTACATCAGAATTCGTATGATCCCCATAGATGGGTGAATGTCTTTGCCATACAGGAGCCGGTGGTGAAAGGTTCAGTACTCTATTCTCATAGATTGATTCACACTTTCGAACAGCCAAGCTGGAACTTGCGGACTTTCATTCTCCCATCCAACGCAAGCGCTAATATGTCATATTCCTCAACGTACCAAAGCTCACCGACAGTTGCCTGCAACATTTGAAATAAATGTAATGAAGATCAGAAAGACATTAACAAAGCAAGACTGCTTTTTTAAAAATTTGAGCAATACATTAGGGTCCAACTAGGCATTTTATAATGACATGGTATATCTTCCGATGAGAGATATAGCTTCTAAGCTAGCGTGAATGTGTGATAGCATGGGTAACCCTTCAAACATGAATGATTTCTGCTATAAAAAAGGAATCCTGACTTTACTAGGTGATTTCTATAACTTGGATGAGGTCCAAGTTTTAGCGTCTTTCCCAAGCCCAGGAACAGTTCTATGGTATGAACGACCCACAACAAATTCCTATGCTCTAGAACTCTAGAAGCTCTGTATACACACTATCTGATTAGAGTAAATCCTATTTGCAGGATGTTTAGACCACATGTTCCACATTTACTTGCAATCAGCTACAATCCATGTTACAAGGTCATATAATCCCAAGCCACCGCTTCATCAAGGTTTACAAAGAACGTTCCAACTTGTTTTACACCCAAACTGTTCACCTCCATCACTTCCCCAAAAATGCTCTAAGGAGCTGTGTTGTCTCTTTTGGAGGTTTTTTTAGGTAAAATAACGGAGAGTAAAATTGGCTTCTCTATGAAAGTGGGGAGACAACAAGACCATACATACTCAAAATTGGCATCAAGTCTTGCAAAATGGCATCCCATTTTGAGATTTAAGCTTCAAATTGTTTCCTTCTCTTAAAACACATGTTGAAGTGTATGAAAGTGCCTCATAATCCTTCCAAACACAGAATCATGAGTTCCAGACATGGCCAACACGAGCACATCATATGGGGGAGGGGGTCAATGCATTCACTATTAGGCGATGAGGGTTAATTTAGATAAAAACCAAAAATTACCTTAGTGCCACGGATTTTGTTGTTTAATCTACTCACGAGCTCATGGAAAAATTGGAGTTCTGAAACCTTATTTGCTTCCTGTGCAAGATAAAGGAAAGTTGAAACAACAAGAAAAACATTCAATTAACCAAGTGACTATTTTTTTGGATGAAAATTAAGGGAAAACTCATCATAAAACTTTTCAAGGGAAAAAAGAGCTCTGGTTGAAATGATGTCTAGTCTTATTGTAGTTTATTTGGAGCCCAGACTGTGAGGGCGATTTTCCAACAAATTGTTACAGTCTCTTCAATTGAATCACCCCCAGTCATGTTTTAGACAAGCTTTTAAGGTTTCAAATGAACTTCCTTCAAACAAGCATTATTTATCTTTACCTTATTTGAAATTCAAGTTGATAGTTTTGGTTTTCCTTCGTCTTCCCGCGTTAAAAAAAATTGTTCTTCCCTCTCAATAGTAAGATGCCCAACACTAGGAAGCAAACTGGTAGTGTGGGACTGATCTCCATCAAGATTTTATTGTTTGCCCCCATCCCCTTATGTTTTAACTCTTCCTTGAACTATGACGAGGTGTTAAACATCCTGACTTTTTGTAACTGCTAGTAGTTAATTAGTGCTATTTCCTTTTAGTACCAAAAACAACGTATCACAGGGGACTAAGCAGTGATTTCCAGATTAAACATCAATAAAACAATAGACGATTAAAAATGCAGGCAACAGACCAAAAATGCTAGTAATAAACTACCTCAAGCCAACTGCTAGGGTGTCCAAGAAGTCTGGCAAATGAGGTATGAAGCATTACAGCATCATACTGCAGCACCAAGGAAGTGTGGTCAGCAAATGTTAGAAATATTGATGTATTATTTTAACAGTACTATCTTGAGAAGACGAGAGTTTAAACCAAAGAAAATAGTCCTAAAACCTAAAGGGGGTGGACCATGAGTGGAAGAATCATGCAATAGCAATGGCTGATTTATCATTAAAGTTCATAATGGTTTTACTGCCAACACTATATTTACAGCTTTCTGAATATATGTGAGTTAATTAGCACCAAGTGGTTGAAGTGCAAAGACATTAAGCATCTTCACTAAGATGTAAAGCAGAAAAGATTTGTTTAGCTCTCACAAGTTGCTTTGCAGGTGCATGTGGGAGAGCATTTCTCAATTTTTGTCTGATAGTTACTGGATCACTTCCAGAGTCCACCTACAAATTAAAACATAAAATGTAAGCGTAAAAAGGAAGAAAATACAATTTCACCAACTTATATCTCCATTATATTTTTTAGCCTAATGATTGCAACATGTGATGACCATTGCAAAGTGGTGCACCACTTGTAGAGTAGTAATTTGTATCATCATAAGCCATTCTTAGAGGAGAGAAACAACATAAATAAATTAAAAAGATAACTCATTGCTATGGTCATTGAGATAAGATGTTCATGATTCATGAACAAGGAAAAAGTCTTTGCCTCATTTATGTCACCAGATACACTCGAGGAATTCACATCCTTTATATTGAACATCGTTAAAGCGAGGCATGACTTGCAAACGTAACCACGCATCTCTTGATAATGAAATAATAGGTACAATACTGCTTTTACATACAAGACTTAACAACCAGTTGGAAAAGTAGACCTGAAGTTCAGCAAATACATTGATATTCTGAAGTCCCTAATTATGTTAAATGGACGCATACATGGTGGACCAATAAGGATGTGAATGTTAGCTGGGATGGGACCCCGCAAATTTCCATGCTAACTTTTAGCGTATTTTGAAAAATAAAGACAGCATAGCCAGGGCATACCAACACAGATATTGATGCAGATGAACAATCAATGTAATGTAGGTTCCTAATCATCTATTTGCGAGCATAAGTAATATTATATACAGCGCAAGATTATATCCAAAAGCAAAGAAGAGTTTCCCACAACTGCCTAAGAAAGCTTGAAACATCAATGTGTCTAGAATGGCCTACATTCAGAATAAAAGAAAAAACAAAAACTGTAGAGTTGAGCTCTGGTTGTATTCTTATCTCAAACATTTACTTTTTCGAGACGTGCTAAAATATACCAAAGAGATAAATTAAGATGAAGAGGGGGAGAGATTGAAGTTTATTAAAATACCTGCCAACAACCTACTAACACCCCAGTTGATGTCAGAACCACTCTGTCTAGGGTAATTTTTAGTGGGCAGATTGACTCAGAAACAGCTCTAACAGCATTTGCTTCAGCTTCAATCTGAGGAAACACAGAACACTCTCAGCATCATCAACATAACAATTCAATGAGAAGAAAGGACGTAAACTAAGATACTTTTTCATCTAAAAGCGTTTTTACCTCTGATTCAGAAGCAGGGACAGCAGTAATGTGATGGGAACCGTGGAACATGCTAAAGTGATATAAACTAGAGTTCTGAAACCAAATTGCTAAGCAACACGTGTATAAGCATCCAAATTAATAGATTGAGAGATGTTTAAAAAAGGGTTAACTCATCCCTCCAAATATTAATCAATAAGAAAGACACCATACCTTTATCAAAATGTGGCGAGAATATAGATCTCACAGCATCCCTTTACAAAAAAACAGGTGAGAACAAGTGTAAATATAGCAATTCCAAGTTCAATATGAAAAGTAGAATTCACATAACTGAACAAAATTGTAAGAGTAGCCAATATTGCCCTTCAAAATAGGCAAATTTGGCTTTCTTAATATTAACTAAACGTAACTGCTTTTGCTTCAGTGCTAGACAGGAAATTTTGTGGCTGATTATGTCCAGATAAATCAAAAGGCAAAACTTACGCAATAGGGACAGAATACTCTGGATTGAGATACAAAACATTCGCTCGCACAGGGGGATTTGCAGCCTATACGCAGAAGGAAATTAACCACCTTCAGTTTAGACACAACAAATAAGAACATGGATGAATGTTGATTAATAAGTGAAATTAACCTTGAGTACAGGAGTGACTGCTCCATCTTTGAGAATAAACAGATCTGACAGGGAAAGTGATTGAGTAGTTTCTCCCTGTTTGAGGAAAGCAGCTCCGTGATCCTCCAAGTCTTTCTCCATCTTTTCATACAATCTAGACCTCTGCTCCGCATTTGAGATAGACCACTCTGTTCCAAACCATTTAATTACTTATCAATTCAAGTAACAGAATAGGGTTTTTTTTGTGTGTGTTTAACACATAGCAAGCTATGCTATTCAAAATGGTTTCTCCATATATTAGTTCCCAAGATGTTTTATTGTCTTCTGGATTACATGCAAAGAAAACCAGAATTTGATGTTGCAAACATAATCGTTTTAAAAAGGGAGACAAAACCTTTTCTTCTGGAGTCCGATTCAGTAAAGGAGATTCCAAATGGCACTACATTTAAATGTAACATCACTGATATATGGAAAGGAATGCTCCTCCATCAGAACCACATATCAAAATTAACAACAATAAAGATAACACACCTAACGAGAAATTAAGAGAAACATCACAGCCTCAACTTTCATCTAGATTAACAGTTTTACCAAGATTAAAGCCTCAACCTATGTTGCTCGGATTCTTCAAAAATGTCAATGGGTGTGTGTTGGATTTCCCCAAAAGTAGTTTATTTTTGGAGAATCCGACACGGGTGAGGCAACTTAGGCCTCAACTTTCACAAAAATTAACTGTTTAAACATAACTAGCAGAGTGATAAACTTAACGCAAGTGACTCCATTTTCGTGCAACTGAAAGAAAAACAAAAGCAAGCAAAAAGCCTCCCAATTACAAGTCAGAATCTACCATTTTATTATTAAAAAAAAATTAAGACTAAAAAACCTTTCACGCTTTACACAGAGAGAATTACCAAAATCCTGCATTTGAGATCTCGATGTATCAATATCTCTGTCTGGTTGTTTTTCGATTACAGCTATGTCTCACTCAGCTATCACAATATACTATATACAAATCCCTGAGTAGAATTAATGCATTTATACACAATTTTTTTTTATGGAAAGTCGATCTGAGCTAATTAATTAAGGATAACAACAAGCTAAATTATCGGTGAAGCAGCAGATAATGAAATAAAGTAATACAAAAACACACTTAAGAATCAATTTAAATAATCTAGAGAATTAATTACTTGCTTCAACAATTACGAGGAAATCTGATTTCATAACAACAAAAGCAAAATAAATATGTACAAAAAAAAGAAAAGGAAACAACTTAATGAATGAATATATATAAATCAACATTACTATTACCTGTAGAATTGCGACTAGCCATAAGAAAGAGAAGATAAAAGGTAAGTGCAGAGATTAACCAGATCCAAATCGCCGGTTTCGAAATGGAACGATAATTCCTAACCCTAGACATTACTTAGTCCAGAAGATCATTATGTTCGCTCATTATTTCCTCACTTTCTCTTCGTTTTCCACAGATCAGTTCATCAGTTTTCTATTTTCAGCACTTCGCCATAGCTTATTATAACTTTACTCGCTCCCTCACTGTTCATTCATTTCACCATAGTCTAAGACTCTAGAACTGGAAAAGCCAACACATGTCAAGTTACCATAATTTGTAACTGTGGTAGCAAAAAAAGCATTTTAATATCACAATATTAAAGCGCATGACGGTGGACATAAAGGGAGAAAGTGGTTGTAAATTGTAATTATCACGTTATTAGTTCCTTTCATTATGTGTGACTACTAATTAACCTATACATCTCAAATTATGAGTATTATCTTGATTTTTTTTAGTATATAAAAAAAATCTGATAATTATATAAAGGATATTTTCGTGTATTGAGAAACTGAGGAGTTGTTACTTGTTAGGTTGTGTATCGGTTCAGTTTTGAAGTTTATCGGTTTGAGTTATTAGTTATCAATTTCGTAGAGATGTTAAACCGTTATAGAACCGTTAAGATATTGGTTTATTGGTTATTGATCGTTAACGGTTTGATTAACTGTTTAACCTTTAAGATTTGACACAAAAAAAAATCCTTAAAAATCACTTACAAACAAAGTGACAAACCAAATGAACCATGCACAAAAATTCGCAAATTGCATCTTGCTCAAAAGTAAACATTTTTACATTGTAGAATAACCAAGAGTTTGAGACAGTCATAAATAAAAGTAGGAAATAAACTCTAAATCAAAGACTTTATATACAAAATGGTATAAATTAAATTATTTAATTTACTATCGGGCTATCGGTTAACCCGTTAAGAAAAAATTTCAAACCGTTAAAAGCCAATAACTCGATAACAAAAAAGAAATCAAAATCGTTATCAAAATCGCTAAATTAATAACTCAATAAACCAATAATATTTTTTCAATTCGAATTATCGGTTTCTATTCGATTTTGAACAACCTAGTTATTATAGATAAAAAAGAGTATTATATTGTGTTTATATTTTGAGGTTAGGATAATGGAGAAAAAATTGAAATAAGAAGTCTACAACTTATTTTGTATATAAAAAAAAAAGGAGTTATTTTAGGTAGAAATAAAGATATTCTTATTAGTCTTGAAGCTTTGAACTTTTTCTATTTTGACGCTAACTTATTATGAACATTGCAATAAAAAGTTTTTAGTTTGCATGTGGGATCATAATATTTTTGGAAATGTTTTTTTTAAAAAAAAAAATTTAACGACCCTTGGGTGGGGGGGGGGGGTCGAGGGCTGAGCAACACCCCCAGATCTTAACATTAATAACAAAAATAAACAAAGTTTAGTTTATTAATTGAGATAGGTGGTAGTTAATAGCTAGGAGTGTTTAGTTTGAAGAAGCTAATCGTAGTCTTTGTTGGATTACCAATAAAACAAAGTTTAGGTTAGTTAGCTACAAGATTTTCTTTCTTTCTTTTTGGTTTGTCTTCAATCTTCATGTAGGTCTATTTATTGGTTTTTGTCTTTATGTAGGACTTTCTGTTAAGTTTTCCTACCTCGGACCGGTACAGTTTAGGGCCTGTCCTTTCTATAACATAATTGGGCCTAAGCCCAGAAGTAAACGTAGCAGGCTAGCAGCGCACAAATGCCTCTATTTTGGGATGATTATTTAATTTTTGTCTTTCATCACTTTAAATGAAACATAAATGGCTAAAATTATTCTTGACGTCAAAATTACAAATAATTTTCGTTCAACATAACTTTATATTATTGTATCATAATACAAAACAAGTTATGCCACTTAATTCCATCGAATTTACATTGATAGAGACAAAAATTTAGTTCAGAAACCATAAATTATATTGTAAAAAGACATAACTTTAGTTCCTACCAAATTTATGCTGATGAAGATAAAATTTCAATTTCAGAACCCACAAGTTATTATAATAGGTATATCTTAATTCCTACCAAACTTATGCGGAGTAAGACATAAGTTTAGTGAATTTAGGTCACAGAAATACAACACTACTTATCCACAGAATTTAATTCTTACAAAACTTATGTTAGACAAGACAAAAAATATCTAAATTTATGCCTACCAAAATTAAATCACAGATTAAGATACTTTAATTCACAATTTTTCATTAAATGAAAAATAAAGATAAAAATTAAATATTAATATCATATTTAAGAAAAAAAAATTAAAACTATCCAAAATAGGGGCAATGACTTCTAGCAACTCAGGCCCCATTTGTTTTCATTAAGATTAAGACCTCTGAATCTGAATACACGTCTGAATATTAAGATTTGCATTAAGAGGTTGGTGTCTAGATCTGAATATTAAGATGTGGTCTCCAAATCTGAACACTGAATGATTATTATTTGTTTTCAATATCTCAATGTGCATATGAAATCAAATATTATATGAGCCCGATCAGCAAGTGCGGCCCATAAGGAAGAAATCGCAAAACAGTATGTCGTAGACAGGGAATCCAACACAACAATTTGAAGGTCCAAACATAGTAATTAACCGCATAGGTGTGTTCGGTACGAATTAAAATATTTTATATTTTTTTTATATTGATTGATCAAATATTTTCTTTCGAAAAATAAACTCTTTAAAAATAAAAGATATTTTTTTAATGGAAATAAGAAAAAGAAGTTTTATTATTAGTAATATTCTACAAACACTCCCATAATGACTAGTGTAAAGAAGTTGATAAGCCTAAAAGAGTTATTTTTAGATTTCATATAACAAGGAACTAGTGTGGTTTCATAAAACTTTTCCTTGTACACCGTCGAAGTTTCATATGCCAATATGATCGATCCTAGGAATGTCAAAAATGAATCCAATTATAGGTAATCCGTCCATACTTTAAGGGTTAGGTTTAAGATAATTTAAATTGAGTTCAATATCAATCAATTCAAGCCCTAACTCATTTTAAGAGAATCTACAATTGAGCCCAATTTAATCTCCAATTTTGACCCAATTTAAGATTCTTTATTTGCATTGATGTAATGTATGTTCTTATATTGAAGCTATGAATTATTATCTATTTTATATCTTTAAGGATTTATTTATCCATTTGTAACTTCTTTTTTTTTTTTTTTTTGAGTTGAAATTCAAATTGAAGTTATAAAACTTAAATAACAATATATTAAAATTATTGAGATTAAGCGGGTCAAATTGGATGGGTCAAGACCCAACCTGTGTATAAACCCATTTGAACCCAACCTATTTGAGCTCAAAGTAAATTTGAACATGTCAAAACTCAACATAATTTCTATTTCACCATATTTCAATATCTCCAATTTCAACTCAATTTGCCCATTTGATACCGTTAATTGATTCATATAAAATTTTGTTGTACGTCATTGCACTCTCGTGGATGAATATACAAAAAAGTAAGCTAGCTGTAAACTAACTTCCAAATCGTACGAGCAATTGAACGGGAAATAAATGGGGTGAGTATCACCCTCTCTACACGTTTTGGAAGAAAAAGGCTCAAAGCCACAACTAATCAGATTTGACATGTTATTTATAGCATGAAAAGATGGAACTCATTCAATCCCCTTTTCTCCACATGGAAAAACCTCAGTCACAATTAAATATATAGTTCCAACTTAGGTAGCAGCTCCAACATAATAATTAGTAGCATTGTATCCATTCACTTACGACAACGAGCCAAAATTTAATTTCTATTTCAATTTATATTTCCTCCATCTATTTTTACGTATCCAATATTGACTTGATATATTTTGTAAAGAGCAATAAATAAAAGGGAAAACGGTCAAAAATGTCCTCCGTTTATAGTTTGACTCAAAAATGCCCTTGCAGTCAATACTTTGGTCCATAAATATCCCTATAGTTATAAAATGGGTCAAAAATGCTCTTTTTCGAACAAATATATTGCTTGTTTTCTTTTTAAACACATCTTCTTCCTAATTAAAATATTATTAAACAACACTATTCTTGTTTTTTTCTTCTAAAATCACTTCACAAATAAAAATGTAGGAGATATTTTTCTTCTTAATCTCATTCTATCAATTAAAATAGAATAACTTCATGCACCCTTTCAACAGACAATATATGTCATATATATAAGATCATAGTATATTCATCATTAATTTATATTTATATAACGATAAATAATAAAAATAATATAAGAAATATTTTCATTTTTTATTTTTTTTCTAAATTGAAGTAAGATAAACATTTTCTATTTTTTTTTTAAAAAAACACTAATCGAAAAAGAATGTGTCAAAAAGAAAATAATAATATGTTTATTTGGAAAATGAGCATTTTTGACCCATTAAATAACAATAAGGGCATTTTTGGACTAAAGTATTGACGGCAAAGACATCTTTGGACCAAACTACAAACGGAGAACATTTTTGTTCCTTTCGCATAGTTTTAGGCATTTTTGAACTAAAGTATTAATGGTAAGTGCATTTTTGAGCCAAACTATAAACGGATGACGTTTTTGTTCATTTCACATAGTATAAGGACATTTTTTACCCTTTTTCCTAAATAAAATATTTTTTTTATTATAACAAAGGCAACTTAGGAATAAAGTGATGAATTATCTTTTAAGTTTTGAAGTTGAACAAGTGAAAGTTGATGTTTAATATAATGAACTAATAAAAGTGGATGGAGGGTATTTTTGTTCCTTTCGCATAGTTTTGGCTAAAATCATCCCTAAAGTATGATCTAAACCTAAAGTACATCCTTATGTTATGTAAGTGAACAAAAAACATCCTTGAACTATCCAAAAAGTTGCAAGATTCATCCTTCTATCTATTTTTTTAAGAAACTCACGCCACCAACAAAATAAAAGTGTCAAGTCGAATGAATATATGTATACATGGTTAAGCTAGGCAAGTTAGATGATTTTTTTAATTTTTAGAAATTGAGGGTTTAAATCATATTTAGACAAAATATATTCAAATTCTAAATATTCTTTGTAAAAATATGGCCAAATACTACTCTAACTTCAAAAATTTCAAATAAAGTATTTTTTTTTAATTTCATAACTAAATGTCTACGTAATTTCACTAAATTTTCAGCATTTCTATACATTGTATAAAATGTGAATTGTATTGTATATATAGTACATACGCCCTAAATATTTTATAAAGAAAATCTCTAAATAGTTGAACGTAATATTTTTAAAATGATTTTTTTTACATAGTCTTTCTAACCATCGGAATCTACTGTATAAATATTTTAAAACTTAGTATTGTTGCAAGTCAATTTACTTGATGATGCAAAAAACATATAAACTAACAACACACAAAATTTAAATCCTGAGAATAGATTCATTTTCTATCCATATTTTTATTCTTTTTAGGTAACTTTGATCTTCTCGTCGTGACCAAGACATGAACAAATTTAAAATATTTTTTTATTGGTTCTATCAGTTTCTTAACAAAAATATATTGAAGGATGATTCATGTTATTTTTTGGATGGTATAAGAATGTTGTTTTGCTCACTTAGATAATATAAGAATGTACATTAGATTTGAGTCATAGTTGAGGAATAATTTTAGCCAAAAACTCGAAGTTTATATTATATAATATAGTATTGATCAGTGACTTAACGCCACAAAATCAATAAATAGTTTGACACTCTGGCCATGGTTGATGAGTTTCTTGGTTCTGAACAGTATATATATAATTACTGTTCTAAATTAAATGTTTATGACAAGAGTTCTGACTTCTGAACGACAGTAATAAAAATTGAAAGAAACATTAATGGAGTGTAAGGTTTGGGAAAATATGCCATTAAGGGTGTGTTAGCCTGTTGGGTATGGAGGAAAATGTTTTTGGTCTTTTCATTTTTTATTGAGTAAATTTTATGAAAAAATATTTTTTCGAGAAAAATAATTTTTTTTAGAAATGAGAAAAAATGATTTCTTTAGTAGAAATATGAAATACAAGTCTCAAAAGCGATAATATTTCATATTAACTGTGTCATTTTTATCCTCGAACACACCCTATCTCTCCTCAACTCACGCAGTGACGGAGCCAAAATTTTCAATAAGAGGGGTCAAAATCTGACGAAGTAAACACACGAACTAGTCGAAGGGGTTCAATATCTATTATATATACCTAAAAAATAATTTTAACCATGTATATATTGTAATATTTTCCTTCGAAGGGGGTTCGGATGAACCCCCTAAGAACAAGCTAGCTCCGCCCCTGATTACTCACGTAACCTTCCATCCCCACACCACAACTCCTACCCCCAAGCTCCCATATTATTAAACTAGCTAGATTAAATATAATTTTTTAAAATAATACTTTTTATTTAGATATAAAAGAAACAAAAAATAAAATAATATACCTATCAATTTTCGTAAAAGATATTTTCTTTCGTACCGAACACACTTGGAAGGATAAGTGGTATGTGATATGGCATCTTCTACTGTCTTGTACCTTTTTACAATCATAGTGTTGCAGCTGCCATTCTTACACTCTTCGATCAGTGGGGTATATGTATCACTTTCTACTTAAATGATATATTCCATCCAATCAAATATTTGAATTAATCAGATCGATCGGTAAGTTTTGAATAGTAAATATAAAATAATTAAAGAAAATATATATGTATAGAACTTATTTGAGCTAGCTGATCCAACAGTAGAGTGACTATTACTTTCAATCAGGAAAAAAAATGAGCAAGAAAAAGTATGTTGATAAGTATCTAGAACTGAAAATAATTTATAAATATTGATAAATTAATTTTATAAACAAGCAATTACATGATTGAATAAAAATGTTGAACAAAATATTAGTCAATATAAGCGACTAAGATATCCTTAAACCTATCTACAAAAAAGTATATTTACATAAAAAGAAAATAAGAATAATGAAAATAAAATAGAGAAATAAATTAAAAATATGTTTTAGGAAGAGTATTTCAAAGATCATATATAAATCAAAAGTGTTTATAAATTGAGGGTAACGAACTTATAATTTTTAGCTGATTTTTTTATTTATAAACCCTTCGACTTGTAACTTTTATTTTTATTTTTGCGTTTACCAAATACACAAATAAATCATAAAATTACTTAGGCATACACCCTCATGCTCTCCCACATTTTCTTTTCTATTTTTGTGTGTAAGAGAGAGCGGGCAAATCAATAAAAAAAAGAGACAAAAAAGCTATCAAAATACCAAAAGTAAGTGAGCTATCAACTTCATTTAATTATATTGGGAATCATATAAGAATGGGAGATCATATGGCCAAATTTAGCAAAATTTATGTGTAATTAGCAAACTTAAAATCAATCCCCCACACCAATTTGGTTTGCCAACTTGCTGGATTATAAGCTAATTAATTCCAAAAAGAAGACAATGGCTGGATGTTTGGTTTAATTTTGGATGGTCTAAATGTATACTATTCAAAGGGGTTACAAGATTTTCTTTAAGGGACCACTTTGTTGTACCTTATGGTTTCAACCCATGTGCTATTATTTTTTGTACAACCATGACCAAATTTTCTATATTGATATTATGGAAGCAGTGACAAACCAAATTATTACCCCTCACAGCCACAGACATCTAATTTCACCTAACTGAAAATTTCCAGTTCTTGCCCCCTTTCACAGGCCAGACTACTTGCTATAATGCCAATCTATACTATTGTATTATTGAAAGTTTTAGTTTGTACCTTCTTGTTTCAATTTGGTTGTACATCATATGTTTAAGACTACGAGATTCAAAAAATATCTTTTACTTTTTAAAACTCATGTATCAAATCAAAACCAAACTTATTAATTAAAACAAGGGAGTATGTGAAGTTCAATCGGAGCACTTCAAAGAGGAAAAAACATCAATAAGTGAAGTTTAAGACGATATATACTTGATTTGAATTTTGAAAAATAAAATAAAATTAGAAGTGTATTTGAAGTTGAATTTTAAGAGGGTTTAAATGTTGAAGTTGTGTTCTACGTACATAAAATTCACTTATAAATACTGATGATGGCCAAATCATTGTTTGCATAGTGAACTTTAGTATATTTGTAAATATTTGTGATCAGATCAACATATACTCTCAGAGTCTGTTGTTTTAACTAACGCGGTATATGTTTTTCACGCAGTATCTGTACTTAAAACGAATCATATATAGTTTTGCATGTACTTGGTAAGAAAGAGAGATTGGTAAATATTGACACTTTTAATTTTCTCCAACAATGTCTTCCCCATGACAGATAAGTTTTTTTCCCCTAAAAAGTTATGGTTGAAGATGCCAACTGTTATAATTCTCTTTAGTGGTTTCAAGGTCCACCACATACTTTTGGATTCACTCAACAGCCAAAAGAAGGGACTTTGGCTTTTATCATTTATTTCACATTTGAAAAGGCAACTGATTAAATAATACACAGACCTTTGTGAAACAATAGAATATGCACGTATGAGAGGAAATACGTAGCTGCAAGGGAAACTTTTTTCCATTTATACTTTAAAAAAAAAGTTTTTCTTCTGCCAAAATTACAAAAGGATTGCAATAAAATCCGTATTTTTTTTGGATAGAAACTAAAATATCATGAGATTCACACAAAATTATGTTTCATGCAATTTAAACCAAGTGTTTTGGAAATTATGGCCAGATCTAGTTACCTAGTACCTATGATGGTATGAGTCTATGAGATATCAGTCATTAATAGATATGAGATATTCAGTGAAATTAATCAAGATAAATATATGAGCTTGTCTAACCATCATCATTCGAAAAAAACTACTCCCTCCGTTTCATTTTATGTGAGGTAGTTTGACTCGGTACGGAGTTTAAGATAGAGATGATGACTTTTAAAACTTGTGGTCCAAAATGAATGATTGAAATTTGTGTGGCTGTAAATCATTTCATTAAGGGTAAAATAAACATTTTATAGTTAAATTGTTACTTAATATAGAAATGTGTCATTCTTTTTGGAACTGACTAAAAAGGAAAGTAAGTCACATAAATTGGGATAGAGGGAGTAGTTATTAATTCTACTCTAACTACTAAAATAAGTTAAAATTCATCTTTATTCAACTATTATGTTTTGATAAAAGTAATTGTTACCTTTAAATTGATTATTAGCAGGAAATCTTTTTAGGAAAGTAGAGAGGGTAGTTGTCCAACAAAGTCTAACGCAGTACAATTTCCTGTATTCATTAGATTCACAATATAATGACTCTGATCATATGATGGAATGGGATGTGATATATTAGTGTTTTATCCCTTTGAACATCAACTTTTTATCCGGACTTTTTTACACAGTTTAACTTTAGTTTCTTTTTGGTACTAACTGAATAGTGAATATTCTTCAACTTAGAACTTGCTTATCGATCAAAACTGTGAAATTACATGACCATCTCATCTAAAATCTCAACTTGTTAGAAATATTACTTGCTCTTTATTTATATAATTATATTTAATAAGTAACAATTTACATTTCTTGATTTGCATGTTCTTACACACGTTTACCCAGTGCGCACAAAATGCCTATCCGTAGGCAAATGTTTTAACTGTATACTGAATACCTTTTTTTTAATCTACTTATATTTTTATATATTTTTTGAACAAAAGCTTGAGGGTAAAGTGTTGTGATTTATGATGGGAGACATTTGGTGATGCAAGAAACTCATCTTTAATACTCAATACGCATTTCTCTCAAACTAATCATTCAGCTGAGCCCATTAACAGAGGGCCCACTTAAGCATGAACGGTCCAGATCATTGAAGGTGTGGGCCAAGTCCAGTGGGGTCATTTAAACCCACCACCGATCTTTATGTGCCAGGCCAGCAATGTTCACTATTGGTATTATTTATTCACTTTCATTTTTTGTCTATAAGATAGAATGATTCTTATTAAAGATTATTTTGATACATTCTACGTATCTTTAATTTAAGATCATAAATTTTAAAAAGTTAATTTATTTTTTGAAGTTTAATGTCAAACAAATTGAAACGGAAGGAGTATAAAAAAGAAGAGGAATGATCCACCTGTTTGTCAGTGATACCAATCGTACATTGGTTTAGGAGGATGACCAACATGTGGGCCTCACCACCTGAGCCAACATCTGGACCTGATAAGGTATGGGGCCCCACCAATCTCGGCCCATATCTCTCAAATTACTTTTACTTTTATTTTTTTTCTAATTTTAAAACTAGAAAAGAAAAAAATAATAATCATACTTTTGTTGTTTGTTATGAAAGCAGAGTAATTAATGGGAATACCAAAATTTCTTGCCACAAATACTTCTCCAACATTAAAGGGTTAGCAAGACTATTCTATACCTAGCGACTAGCGTTAATTACAGGCTTCAAGTCATAGGTCTTGTCGAGAATTTAAGGGTGATGTTTAAAAAAGAATAATCTAATTTGGCTAGATACGAAGTTTAAAAAAAAAAAAAAATTAAAAATTACAATCTTGTGGTCCTATAATAAAATTATGTCAAATATATATAAATATCTTTTAATCTTGTGGCCTGAAAGATGTCGCGTAGAAAGTTGATATTAAAATGTTACCAAGAAAATAATATGGGCCATTCCTTTTTAAATAGATTAAAAAGGAAAGTATCTCATATTTTGTTTAAACAAAGAGAGAGCAATTCATTTGCAAGTTTAAAGTTAAATATTGTACTTATAATATAAAAATATTTAATTAATTTAGCTAAGATAGATAATTACAATTAATATTTAGTAGAATAAGCTTTAATTTTATGCTCGGATAAAAATAGTAATTAACTGTTATTATTAGTTAAGTTACATTAATAATGCAAAAATATAATATTGTATTTAACTTATCATATCAAGTAAAACCTTATTAATTTCAGTTCTTAAGAGTTTACGTTATATGTTTATAAAGATTGCGTTTCTTGATTTCTTATAGAAGATTGCTCTCCATTTTTTAAGGTTACCAATTATGTTTATAATATCATCTTTTAATATGACTTGATAATGCAATTTAATATTACACAATCAATGAACATAACTTATTTTTATGACTCAAAATCATAAATTGTGGTAACACCTTATATTCCCTTCTTTCAATTTAAAAAAAATTACTTCTATATATGTCCGATAGTGTGAAAAATATTATTTTGCATTGTCAATAGAAATTAAACTCATCTTTTTATGATAAGAGCACGGCAAAATTAATTAATTTTTTCCTTGAAAAATAGTAGTAATAATTGGGAATAAGGAAAGAAATTACAAAGTAGGGCATCAAACTCTCACCGATATAGTGTAATTTCATATAACAAATCAATCAGCTATCGAGATTTCCCGCGTCAAGGGTTATTTGGGACTTGGGAGTTTCCATAATTTAAACTCAAACAAGTGAAAAATCTTTACTACTGTAGATGTTAATTTGCAAGTCAGCAAAGGGTTAAATGCTTATGACATGACATAATCCATATCCAGAACAAATTAACTTACTGTAATAATGTTTGTACATGTAACTTTAGAAGAAAGATAAAAAAGAACAATCAAATGATGATGAATAGCAAACGACTCTAAAATTGGAAAAACAATTCAGAGAAATTTTGACAAAATCACTCATCAAATACTCCTTCTTCTGTTAAAACTGTGGCCTCTTCAAACTCGTAAGGCAAATTAATCACACGATAAAAAAGGTGAAGAAAGAAAAAAGAATGTTCAGAACAAATTTAACAACAAAAAAGAAAAATATAAGGAACTTTAAACATCCAAACTTACAAAACACAAGTTGGGAAAGAATGGATGAATTTGATGATCAATCAATCAGCAGTCTATAGCTATGAATGATGGCTCGTTGTATCGTGCCGATCATCCGTGCCACCGCCGTGATGCGAATGGGACCCACTCGCCTGAGATTCCGATACACCGCCACCACCTCTATACGGATTTAGTCCGGCAAACATGCCTAATTGACCTTCTCCCAATCCATTATTACCGCCGCCACCGCTACTGCCGCCGCCTAGTTGCTGACTAGGCAAAAGCGCAACTGGAGTGGGAAAATTCATAAATTGCAATCCACTTGGCATTGTGCCTCTATACAAAGCAGCTGCTGCACCAGAATTGCTTACTGATTGAAACGGCCAAATCGGATCGCCTCCCATCACTTGGTTACTAGGAATCGGATTCGTCACCATCCAAAAATTAGCCGGAATTGAAGAATGGCCTGTTGGCATCGGACCAGTACTCGACTGTAGCAAATAGCTTCCCATTTGCTGTTGTTGTTGATGCTGCTGCTGCTCCAAATCTAAATCTGACCTTCGTTTCCTACTTAAATTATCCTCCGCCGGACTCGACTCCGTTAAATCGATTGAATTGTCACGCAATTCAGGCTTTGTTTGTAACTGCATATTAGGGCTTAAATTCGCCGACTGAAAATTCAACAACGTAGTAGCTGAAGTATCAGTCGACAATCCAATTCCCGGAGGAAATAGCCCTCGTCGTTGTGAGAGCGAAAAATTCGGATTGAAATATGAAGATCGTAGCTGTGAAGGTACTGACATGCTGGAGCCTGAGCTACGTAGTGAAATATTAAGCGACGTGAAGTTTGCTGGAATTGTACCGGTTCCTGTAGCGGCGATTACTGATGGTTCCGCTTGTTGAAGTAGCCACTCTATGGTTTCACCATCGGATTTATGACCGAGTTCCCGTGTGAGCTGAAAAACCCTAGCTGCACAAAGCGCAGGCATGCGGATACGTCTGCCACGACCATCAACCTATCAACACAAAATATAAATAAGTAATTAATTCAATATTCTAACTGTTTAAGCTTTTAGATGAGATAAATACAACAAACCTTAGTATGGCGGTCTTTGGTGGAGGTTCGCTTTGGGGGCGGCTTTTTAGATGTATCGGCACCAGAAGCTGAGATTTGAAGAGTTGAAGTTGTTGATCGAGGTGTATTATTAGGATTTGTATGAGTATTATCTGTGTTTGAAATGGCAAGAGAAGTAGTATAAGCAGCTGCAGCGTTGGATGAACTGGAACAAGCTTCGTCTTCTTTTTTCTCAAGTAATTGGAACGGAAAAGTCGCGATAGGGCGGTGATTGTGTTGGTGATGGTGTTGGTGGTGTTGGTGGAGATGATCATCACCTCCTCCATCCATGTTCACAAAGTAGTAATGACTAAAAACTCGCTCTTAAAAAAAATTAAAATGAGCCCCTTCTTTCTCTTTTTTTTTCTCACTAGGCAGGCCAAGTTCTTTTTATGAGAAAATAGTGACAGACACTATATTTAATTCTTTGTGGGTCTGTGTATGTTTCTTTCTCTCTCTTTGAATGAATGAAATGAAACAAAATGTTCCCTTTTTATCTTAAAAAAAATTAAGTTCCTATTTGTATTAGCTGGGATGAATATGTCTCTTTCGAGTGTAGATAGTTGTATGGGATTTTCTTTAGGCATTTGACGTGTAACATGTGTTGGTTCGGATAAGAGGTGAAAGAGGGAGAGAAAAGCTTTAAGCATCAACGATAATGAGTGGGAATTATAAGCTTTAAACATTCAAGAAAAAAATTGAACAAAAGGAGAAAAAGGAAATTATTTGCTTTTGTTGGAGGCTACTTTTTTAATTTGCCTTTTTGACAAATATGCCTACAAAATAATCAAAGTAATAATTATACATATATTGCTGAATTTGATTTCGGTTTTTGGAGAAAATACTTTTAATTGTGGTTGGACAGAGCCTTTGGTTCAGACTCCACGTGAGGTGCTCTTTATATCATTCAATCCATAAAGACAATGGTGGCCAAAGGTGGGGTCCAATCCCAAGAGTCAATTTTTTTGATTACCCAGACAAATTTACTGTTTATTTTTTCTATTTCTAATCAATATTACATGAATTATATATAGATGGGTTATTTTTAATTTAAAATTTTATACTAATAATTATTTAGATTAATTTTTTGGAAATAAAAATGGAGAGACTTGTAAAGAGAAGATTTTATCAATCAAAGGTACATAGGATCCATTTACTTCATTCATGTAATCATTTCCATTTGCCTTTGGCTCTTTGCCTTTTGTTCTCAACCTTTACCTTCTTTGGGATTCCTCCAATTATTTTCCCTCCTCTTTCATCTAAGTCTATTGCTCTTTGGATCTAATCCTATGCTACCTACTCTCCCCCTATATCCAGGTCTTCAGATTATTTCTTCTATTACAAAAGAAAAATGTTCAAATATTTCATTGAATTTGAAAAAAAACTTATTTATATTCTTCGTTAAAAGTTTTGGTTCATGTCATTATCGTTTGAGCAAAGACTCATTCATACTATTATTTATTAATTGAAAATAATTTCACTTTTGCAAAATCATTTTTTACATATGGTCAGTTATGATTCGATTACTTTATTAATTAAATTTATCTTTTTTAAAGGGAAAGGATCAAATATATCATCAAACTTAGAGAAAAGTCTCATTTATGTTATTCATTAAAAGTTTAGTTTATCTATGTCATTTCAGTTAACATATAAGGACATTAATGAGTTTTTTCTCAAATGAAAGCGGATAGATGAGCCAATTTTTACGGAGAGACAGAAGAATGATAGCTGAAGGTGGGTCGGTTTTGTGTTATATATGTATTGCCGGTGCTTTAATTAGCATGGTGACACCCTACTTCATATATATATATATATACACGCACCTTTTTGGGTGGGTATATATTTTTCTACTATATATATAGGATGGAGATGTTAAAAGATTTTACATGATCAGATCATTTAAAAGTCAATTAGAAGCAATTATTTATACAAACATGCATGAGTAATTGATAGCTTTTAAAAAATTGAAATGCATTCTTCTACGAGGAAAGAAAAAAGTATATATATATATATATATATAAGAAAATAACTTTTAAACTTTATAGTATGAGGAATGGTATTGGTATGGGTGTAAGACCGGCAGCTATGGAGAGAAGCACCTTTCAAATGCTTGTTTAACAATACCTAGGTAAACACCCTCTATATTATATAATCAAGAGTGGAGCTGAGTGGGGTTCATGGGTTCAGATGAACTCAATAGCTTTTCTATAGATCCTATATTTGTATTAGAAGATTAAATAAATATATATGTATATAAACACGTGAATTTCTAACAAAACTAATTGATGATTCAGTAGTGAGGAAGGGGTCGTGGAAATGTTTTCCACGCTAGAGTCGTGGGTTGGGAACCTCACTATCAACAAAAGTTTAAAAAAAAAACACGTTTTGCAATATTTTTCTCTTCTGTCCTAAAATTTAGAACCCCAAACTTCTAATCCTGGCTCCTCTGAATTTATAATTATAATTTATATATATACGTAAAGCATTTTTTAAATAATATTAGGAAGTAAATTCAGTCTGTACGTTGTTGACATATTTGGTAAGTATTATATTATAGAGTCCGGAGCCTAAAGGGCAAAAAAAATGGTCAAAAATTCCAAAAGGGCACATCACTTTTTATTTTAGCCAAAAGGGCAAAATCGCTGCCTCAGCAGCGATTTTGTAAAAAAAAATTAAAAAAAATTATTTTTTATTAAAAATCGCTGCTGTGGCAGCGATTTTGTAAAAAAAAATTAAAAAAAATTATTTTTTATTAAAAATCGCTGCTGTGGCAGCGATTTTGTAAAAAAAAATTAAAAAAAATTATTTTTTATTAAAAATCGCTGCTGTGGCAGCGATTTTGTAAAAAAAAATTAAAAAAAATTATTTTTTATTAAAAATCGCTGCTGTGGCAGCGATTTTGTAAAAAAAAATTAAAAAAAATTATTTTTTATTAAAAATCGCTGCTGTGGCAGCGATTTTGTAAAAAAAAATTAAAAAAAATTATTTTTTATTAAAAATCGCTGCTGTGGCAGCGATTTTGTAAAAAAAAATTAAAAAAAATTATTTTTTATTAAAAATCGCTGCTGTGGCAGCGATTTTGTAAAAAAAAATATTTTTTTAAAAAATTAAAAATCGCCGCCTTTTTTTTTTTAAAAAAAAAAAAAAGCAGCGATTTTTAATTTTTTAAAAAAATATTTTTTTTTACAAAATCGCTGCCAGGGCAGCGATTTTGTCATTTTGTCGGAGGAAAATCGCTGCTGACGCAGCGATTTTGCCCTTTTGGCTAAAATAAAAAGTGATGTGCCCTTTTGGAATTTTTGACCATTTTTTTTGCCATTTAGGCTCTGGACTCTTATATTATATATACATTTTTCATTCTACTTTTTTCTCCCAAGTCCCAGCAGGCAGCAGGGGACCTCTACAAGTCAATTTTTGCCGCAATAAGGTCAAAATAAAATCGATCTTTCTTTATTTTGATCTAACCTTAGTTTAGTAGAGTGCTACTAATTGATATATATGCTATAGAGGAAGTATATACGTAAAATATATATTAATTAAGGTAAAGGAGGTATGAGTTATGACTCCATATGTCCTTGTTGTATAAAGTCTCCCTCCATTTTATTTATACGAATGTGTTTGATTTGGCATAAAATTTAAAAATAAAAGTTTTTTTTTGAAATTTATGGTATTAAAGAAAGGAGAAATTATGCGGTTAAGCAAACATATAGTACTAGTTAATTAGGTAACATAATTATAGTTTGCATTAATTATAATTCGGAACTTACTTCCCTGCCCTCTCTCGCTCGCCTCTCTCCTCCCTCTTTCAATCTCACTCGTCACTCTCTTCCCTATAACATGTAGCTACGAATCATAATTATCAAACTATAACTATGGAGCATAATTAAGCTATTTTTGAGTGACTATATGTAAAATTCCCCTTAAAGAAACACACACACATATATATCACATAAATTAGGATAAAGTAAGCATATAACATTTCTCATTAGTTATTAATTCCTTGTAGTGTATTTCAGTCTAATTTCCTAACTGTATACATTTAATTAAGGTGATTTTTATTTGAAGAAAAAGACCTAAAATCCAACAGAAGTCGAAGTCTGAAAAGTTTTGCTGTTTGTTGAGTCAATAATTAACGCTAGCAATTAGCAATAGCTAAACCATATTAACATGTGATAAATATGTTATTCAAATTATTGAATAGCATGAAGTACGTGCATCGGACATTGATATATGGTGACTCTAGGGTGGTGCTTAGTGTTAGAAAAAATCAACAAAACTACAGAAGAAAAATAAAGAGGAGTGAAGATAAACTTAGGGGTCGTTTGGTAGCTGGATAATGCCAAAGCTAATACATGGATAACTAGGTTATTCATGAGTATTAATTTTATACCATGTTTGGTTTGCAAATAGGATAAAAGTTATTCATGTAGTATTAATTTTGTACAATGTTTTGTTGGCAGATTTTTAAATGTTGTATAAAAGTTATTCATGTATTATTTTTATACGGTGTTTGATTGCCTTTTTTGTAATCCTACATAATTAATACTTATATAACTTATGAGGGAATCTATGTATAATTTATGCGGGATAAAAGGTGGAATACGTTATGGGGTATTAGTTATATATGTATTAAAATGGTAAATTACACATTCACCCCCTATTAATTTACTCTTATATATATACTAGACGTCGGTGCCCGTGCTAGCACGGGCCCAATATGTATCATTTTTTGTTTCAATTTATGTGACAAAGACAAAATTAAAGAGTTAATCAAACTTTAATATTAATTTAAAATAGTTTAAATTTTTAATTATTGTTAACTATGGTAAAATTTTTTTATTGTCTTTTAACATTCTAAATTGCTAATTATTGTTGTATGATTTGTAATATCTTTATGCAATTTTGTAAATAATAAAGGTTATTTCTTCTTTCTCAATTTATGTGGTACTAACAAAATTTCGAGATTCAATTATTTTTTTTTGTCTTTAAAATATTCTATTGTTAATTACTGTAAATTATTGTACTTTCTAAGTAATTTTCAAATAAAATATATTATTTCATTTGTCCAATTTATGTGCCACCGATAAAATTTGAAGAGTTAATCAGATCTTTTACATATTTTTATATCTTTTGAATATTTAAGTAAATAATTATTGTGATTTATAATATTTTATACAATTATTTAAAAAAAATTAAACAACAAACAAAACGAATTCATCATAGGAAAATTACCAAAGCATCCTTGAATACATCAATAATGGGTCCCACTTTTTGTTTAAAAAAATATGCATATTGGGAGGATATTTTTGTACAAAGTGGAAATAGAATAAGTATAAAGCATTAAAGTCTTTTAAAATTTTAAATTGTTAATTCTTATTGTATGATTTGTAATACTTTTACGCCATTTTCAAATAATAGAGGTCATTTCTTCTTTCTCAATTTATGAAGTACTAAGAAAATTTTGAGATTCAATCAATTTTTTTTGTCTTTGAAATATTTCTAGCTGTTAATTACTGTAATTTATAGTACTTTCTAAGAAATTTTCAAATAATATATATTATTTCATTTGTCCCAATTTATGTGTCACCGGTAAAATTTGAAGAGTCAATCAGATCTTTTATATATTTTTATATCTTTTAAATATTTAAGTAATTAATTATCGTGATTCATAATATTTTATACAATTATTTAGTATAGTAAAATAAATTTAAAAGAAACAAACAAAACGAATTCATCATAGGAAATTACCAAAGCATCCTTCAATACATCAATAATGGATCTGACTTTTTGTTTTTAAGAAATTGCACATTCGAAGGATATTTTTGTCCAAAGTGGAAATATTGTGTAAAAAATGTGTATTTATTGTGATTTTGAATGTTTTGTGGGGTAATAGGACGCACGCAAAGGTAAGATGTCACTTTGAAAATCTGGGATAACTTCAAGTATCACTTAATGTTTTTTCTCAAAATCTAATTTTCTTTCGTAAACTATGTGTCAGATCAAAATCAGATTAAAAAATTCAAAAGGAATGAGTAATAAATAGCTCATACAATGACATATTTATTATTTAACTAAATAATAAATATGTAACTAAAAATCTTGTTAGCTTTTGGTTGAAAGCTAACAAGATAGTTACAATGATAGTTGTATTGTGGCTTATTATATATATACTAGTAAAGAAAGCCCGGGCGCTGGCCGGGCCCAACATTAATAAAGTTATATTGTTACTCTCTCCGTCCCTTATTAGATGAGAATCTTACTAAAAATATTTTTTTCATATTATTTGAGCACTTATTAAATTAGGATAGAATTAATTAATTCTTTTCCATTTTACCCCTACAATTAATATGACCATTCCTATATTGTATGTGTATTTTTTGTAACTCATTTCAATGTGCATTGATATAAAGAAAGGGCAAAATGGTGAAGTCTTCCAATGTATTAATGATTTCTTAATCACCGTGTAAAGTTGGAAGTGCCCATCTAATATGGGACGGAGGGAGTATAGTTTATGTATTGTTATAAAATTAGTAAAGATTGTTATATTATATTTTGCTCATAAGTGAGCTAATATAGAAACTTATTTGTCATTTGTCTTTTTAATTTCAATTTTAAATAGCAAATAAATGTAGCGATAAGATTGAGGGTAGAAATGAAGCATATCTTTCTAAATTTAAGTAAAAATAAACAGAGTGGAAGAGTAGCGATAAGATTGAGGGTAGAAATGAAGCATATCTTTCTAAATTTAAGTAAAAATAAACAGAGTAGAAGTAACATTAGGGTTATCGATAGGACAATTCATTCGGTTATTTTTTAAAAAAATTATATCATTCAATTTTTCGGCTATTTTATAATGTATAACCAAAATTAAAATTTTAAAATCATCCCAATCCTAATTTATGTGACACAAGCAGTACAAAAATTAGTGTTTTTTTTTGTTGTCTTGTAGATATTTTAAGTTATTATTTATTGTAAATTATAGTACTTTTTATTAAAGTTTTTAATAACATATGTTACTTTTTATGTTTGAGAGTCAAACCAACTTTTTTTTATATGTCTTTTAATTTTATACGTGTTTTGTCCTTTTCCATTTTTAAAAACTAATGCTCTCTCCATTTCATTTTATATGTCATTTCTTTTTATAAATATATTGGTTATTCCCTCTTCTTATTGAAACACATGTTGACTTGTGGTGGTTGGTTATTCCCTCTTCTTATATAGTAATATATATATATATAAATATAAATTTATAACTAATCAAATAATTAATACATATAAAAAAGTGTACTACCATTTTTTTCTTTGAGTTTTTTGTCTTGATAAGTGCTTAATCTCTTTGCTTAAATTCTTGTTACTGGTTTTTTTATGTTAAGTATACAAGTTTTAATTATTTTGTTGCTTAAAATACAGGTTTCAATTTTTTAGTTATCTATTATTTAGTTTAATTTAAATTACATACTACTTAATTACTTAATCATATGGAATACAAATTACTTAATTACTTTTAATTATTTGTTATTTACTTTGCTATTTTTATCTATTGGTATTTATTTAATTTTAATGTATTATTTTTAAAGTTGGTTATTTTAATGGTTATAATAAATATTAGCTCACTAATAACTTTTGAAATTAAGAAATAAAAATTGACTCACTAATATATTGTAATCTCTACAAAACTAAACCTTGCATAACTAATATCTACATAACTAATACATGTATAGTTAAACCCTGCATAACTAATATATGTATAACTAAATCCGGCATAATTAATATATGTATAACTAAACCCTGCATAACTAATACATGTAACCTAAAAAAGAAACTATGAAAGAAAATATACTCTCTTTTTTTTTTATGAAAGAAAATATACAAAAATGTTTTAAATAGTTTTGGCGCTTAGAATTAATTGATGTTAAATGCACATTATTATTTAAGCAGCTTTCAAACCGTTAAAACATTTTTTTCACCCCTTCTTGAAACTCTCACTTTTTTGTGCGACTCTAACCCAGTCTAAGCATTTATTTACTACTTGAAATGAAAATAAGAAATTAATGATGAACTAAATTTTGTATTTAAATAACAAAAACCTCATGTCAATTCGATAATCCCTGTTAGCTACAGATTAGCACGAATTATAAAATGAAGGGGAAAAAAAAAAAAAAAATTGGAAAGGAAAAAAAGAAAAAAGACAAGTAATAGAAGCCAGTCTGTATCAATCAATTTATGTATGTTAAACTGTCAACTCTTGTTTGATGAATGTGTTGGATTGCATTTATTACTTTTAGATCCATTCCAATTTATTATCACATATCCATTCCAACTCTTAACTCTTTTTCCTCTGTTCCCATTGATATGTTACTACAAAACAAATTAATAATGGAATTTTCTTTAATTTCTTAATTAGTTTTTTCCAATTATAGAGGAACTCCCCTAAAAAAGTTTGACTTTGTAAATTTATTTTAAAATTTCAACTTCTAAAGGAGTCAAACTGTCAAAGGTATGAATATTGGGACTTCACTATTTCCTTTATTTGACCATATTGCTAGTTATGAATTTGGTGCCAAGATTCAAAAAAGGAGACTGCTAATTGAGATATGATAGAGATCTTTTTTTTTCTCTATAGTCCATGATGATGACAGTCCATTTTACTTGGAAAAAAAAATTGAAACAGGTATATAATCTAGCTAGTTCTAATTATAAAATTATTTCCTACGCTGAATGATTTATTGTCTGTCACGAAATTTATGTACATAGGATATGTGTACTGATCTAGCTATAGCGGAATATCAAGTGGCATCACATCTATTACCGGACAAGGATAATTTTGTCATCCTATGTGTTATTACGGTGACTAAATTAGTTCACGAGAATATGATTCGTCTAGTTAACATGTTCAAATTTGAGCAAATAACTTTAGTCATTTTGATCATCTTGATTAATTTAGCTCAGTGAAAAGTTAAATTGATTTGTGCTTGCATAAATTGACTAATGTGAGATCCAATAAAAAATTAAATATAATATTTTTTGTTTGATATGTTATATAATCATTTATAATGAAGAATAATTTTTTTATTAGGTAATTAAATAAGTTATAAGAAAACAAATCCAAAAATTAAAATTTAATATAAAGCGTTGTGTGAATTGGGCTATGAACTCAATGTTTAGCTCATGAATTCAACCTTTACTTCTGGACAGATCAATGATTGTTCCATTTATTAAAAACTCAGGCAATTTATAAATATTGATCCTTCCAGAGTTTGGATATATATATTACTTATATATAAGTTGTCAACATCGATCACTCAGAAATTGAGTGACGTTAACCTCTACAAGTAGAAGTGGCAAATAATAGAGTAATCAAGTTGATCTCATGATATGTTTCACAGGCAGGAGGAAGTGCAACATTAAACATGTAAAGCTTGTGTTTGATCTAAAACCAGCCCACCAAGTAAAGTTAAGAGAGTAACAATTGTATTTGTAGGGATGGAATTATGTGGGTGGGTGAAGGGACTAAAAGGACGTATCAAAATATATTATAGGGGTCCATAATATATACTTACTATATACTAATGGAGGTTGAAATGCATGCAGTGAGAGTACTACTAGCAGTAATTTTTTACAACATATTATCACGTGAAGCCAATTTGTGGACCTCTTGTCAATGTTGTTTTTTCTCACACCATAACCTTTGTGTGAAGAAATAAGCAAAATGTGATAAGTAAAAATGAATGAACATAGAACTCAAAAGTTGTTTTTTCTCATACCATATAAAGTTATATATGTATCGCGTAAAAATATTAGGTTTAGATGAACCTGGTATTATCTCCCGTAAATTGTAATGGCTACAGCTTTCTCACTTCAATTAATTCACTCACAAATTTCATTTTCATAAGTGCATCTGTTTTGGCTATTTGTAGTCTCATCGATCGTGCGATATTTCACCTCGACAGAAACATACGTACAAAATTGTCTTAAGATAATAATTATAACAACTGATGCATATACTATGTTTTCAACATATTTTTTTGTTTTAATTATTCAAAAAAGTGATTTTTGAATCTAGAGGTAATAAATTAAAAATGTGTATAATGTACTATAGTAGTTTCTGAATCTTGTGATTTTAAATTTATCATGCAAAATATTTGGATTGTCAATTTTTTATTAATATAAAAAAGGAAAATATAAACACTTAAATGAGACAGAAGATATAGTAATATTTACATTCTCTGGAAGCAGGATTAGAGGAGGAGGGCCCTCCTCACAATGCTTGTTGGACGAGTTACCAATCATTGAACTGCTACCTCAACTAAGAGGTGTGTATATTTGAAATAATATTGTTTTGAAACAATATGTTAGAAATAATAAATAAAATAATAATTTTATTATATTTTTTTATAAATTTATTATTTTGGGTATACACGTAAAAAAATAATAAGAATAAATTGGAGATTAAGTGATAAACTATCTCTTGATTTTTTTTTAACTTGACAAGTAAAAATAGAAGTTAATTTTTAATATAACATACAAGTAAAAATGAATGAAGAGAGTAATATTCTAATCTATATATAAATTTAAGTGCGCCTAAAATTATTTTTGACTTTTCAGGGTGTTCAATTAAATCTCTTTCATAAAGAAAATCAAATAAAAAGTATATGTACTTGTTAAATTTCCTGTGATGTTTTAACAAAGAATAAGCCCATTGTGTTTTAACATTATATTTTTGAAAATTTGTCAATAGTTTATGTATGTCTCTTCTTTATTTAAAAATGTGGGGTAGGGAGAAAGGGGATTTATATCAGTGTATAGCTAGGGTCCATTTAGTGCTGAATTTGGTGTAGTGAAAACGGTTAAATTAGTTTGTCCAAACCTATAATCTATCTTTTGATGCTAAACCCAAAAAAAAAAAAAAAGGCGCAGGGAAACAAATTAGTGCTTTACAAAATAAAAGGCACAATCTGCATATTCATAGTCCCACTAAGCCCATTTAATTTTGTTTAAAGCAGACCAACTGATCTTATACATCATCATTGATCCTCTTTTCTTTATGTGGATTTACTTTATTTAATTTTTATCATATACTATTATTATTATTATTATTATATACAATGCGCCAACCTGTTTAAAGATCTTACCACTGCTAGCTTCAACTATATCTATAATTAAAGTGTCAGAGATATGATGAACATCATATTAAAACATTAGCCCGTACAAAATTATGTGATTTAATTTATTTCTCTAGCTATTTGTTTTTTAAAGAGTGGAGAATATTTTAAAATTAAGAGTTGTTGATATTCTTTGGTCATATATTATGATTTTATTTATTTATATAGTTCTGAAACAGAAATTGAAGCATATATCTTTTAGCTAGCCCCAAATCACAGTGGAGGAAAAAAAGGGACTATTCGGGAGCTAAAAGGTACTATATAAAATAGTATTATTGTGGAATAGATATACTTTGAAAGAACTTGATTTTTACATGAAAATGAAAGTATTTGAAGTGATTAATGTAAAATAAAAAATGATCTTAATTTACAGTCAACTAAGCAAGACTATTAAGAACTTGTATGGAAGTTGATTTGATTGTCCTAACTATGATGAAATATTTTCAAAATGTACTTTTATTTGTTTCCTTTTTATTCATTCAATTTTGATAAGTTCTATAATCTTACAAGTTAGTGGCACCAAAAAAAATTTATCGGGAGGGAATTAACAATAGCTAAGAACCTCACAGTCTTGGATGTGAATCATGTGATAATAATTATCAAACATAAATCTGTGATAAGATTCCAAAAGGATATCATATAACTATGAAATGATCAATTGACTCGAAGTCATTTTCTTTTATCTTTTGGTTAGTGAAGTCATTTTTCATTGCCTTTTAGTATGCTGTTTTCATCCAAAATTCCAAAAGTCACCACGTAAGAATATCTTATCCAAACGATCTTCACATAAACCAATCAAAATACAACACATAAGAAAACCACGACAAGCAGAAAAATATGGAGAAAAACACTTTCACGGAATAAGCTACACTTGTCATCATATATTTAAATTCAATATTATTTATTTAAACAGAACCCACTAAGTTTTTTTTCTTTAAATATTTTTCTAAATTCTTAAGAGAAAGGAATTATCAGTTAGAAAATTGAACAATGACCGTTAAAGTAAAAAAATTAGATAATTAATTAATTAAATTATTTGAATATTTGCATTAAAATTTTGGACCAGATGATCTTATAATGAATTTTGGAAAAAATTCACATTGAAGAATAAAACGCTTCCCGACTCCTGATAAAGACGAATATTAGGTTAGCTTGATGAGAAGACGATTTTTTTATTGTCGGTTGCATGATTAAGGAAAGAATGATGGACACAAATGGAGATGATAATAATAAAAGCAAAATATGATTGACACATTTTATTTTAATTTTAGAGGGAAAAAAGAGAACACGTCATCAGAATAAGGAAAAGGAGACACAAGGATTGAGAAAGCTCCTATCCTGTTTAAAGAAAAGTCAAGAGAAAATGCAATTTGCCAATTGAGTGCTTACTATTATAATATATGATGCTGACATCAAATTTGTAGATATTTACCCAAACATATATTAGACTATATTATACTCATAATAATAACACTCCTTCCTATTTTTTGGGCAACCAGAAGAAATCCCAGCTTATCTCTTGACTATTATTTCATTTTGGAACTTTAAAGCGTAAATCTTACGTTTTAATGTATATGATATTATTTAATTGAATAAAAAATGTAAAAAGAAATAATTTTAAGATTCACAATGAAATTCATTTTACTTTTGAATATTAGTTTAAAATTTACTTGAGTTGAGGTTTATCGGGAACAGTGACGGTATGCGTATATCTCACCCTTTCCAGACTTCATTCATGTGATTACATTGAATGTGTGTGTGTCAAAAAAGTATTTTTTATCTCATTTACATATATCTGTATCGAAAATATTTGACAGTAATCAGTGGCGGAGACACCTTTGTTCGAATCATTGAAAAATTATATTGTGTAAATTGGTAAACTTTTTTTTTTATTCTTATTTATGTGTGTACTTTATATCAAGTCATTTTGGGTTCTTTTTTGTGTGTGGTTGGTTATTCTGTTATAATTTGGCAATCCTCGGTGAAAATCCTGCCTCCGCCAATGATTCAAATTCTACCTGTGTGAACTCAACTATGTGTGTTTTGCATAAATGGTTTAAAGTACAGATTGAAGTTCATAAAATGTGAGAGTTGTGGTAGGTTAATCATGACTAATCTAAATTTTGTATTATAATGAATCTGTTAGGAGTAATAATTATAATTAATCATTGATTTATTCGCTTTACAGTTATTTGGCTGCAAAGAGTGAGTCTGATCACTATATGAGAGAGCTGAAAAGGGAGGAAGAAGAGATCATCTCTGTACCAGATACAGGTATAACTTCTCAATTCTCATAACACGCGCATGATTTTATCCAAGCGGTGTAACGTCTTCATCACAATTGAGCTAGTATATACGAGTGTAGATTCAAGGTCATGTAGGTTTAATAAGGTTTACTTTGTGTTATTTTTCAAGTGATATTGTATACATAAATATTTAACGAAAAAGTTTAGTGAATTGATATGAGATGACACCACTTGAAGCAATGTGTGTCCCCGTCTGTCTATCACTGATTGATCGACACTAGTGTTATGCTTTGTCGACTTCTTGTTTGTTGTTATTTCATTATTGTTTACAGTCCATTGAAAAGAAGAATCCCCTGTTCATACATTAAGGGTGGCATAGCTTTGTTAAAGCACATTTACATTTTTTGTGCTGATGGTGTGGAGACGAGGAAGAAAGCGTGGATATATATATATATATATATATATATATATATATATATATATATATGTGGCTTTAAATTTATCATTCAAAAATAAAATAAAAATAATTTTTTAGATATAAACTGTGACAGTTTTTATGGATAAATATAATTAAAACGAAAAATGTGTCGGATAACTCAGATGTGTATCCAATGAGTAATAAGCTATTGATATGTAAATGTTTGGGATTAGACCATGTATATGTGTTTATCTATCAAATAGGTATAAATAATAGATTTTGAGCCGAGTAAATTTGATAAAGGTAGTTGAATTACAAATCTGTTAATAGCATAATTTGAGATTTTCTTTTAGTTTTCCATCTGATGTCCAACATTTTCAACAATAAAAAAAAGTCATTTCCAAAAAATTGATTCAAAACCTCTAATTAAAAAATAAAAGAATCCCTATAATCCTACCAAAACCATATTTATACATAAATTGAGACATTGATATCAATGAATCTCTCATTACTGTATGAAGAAGGTTAAAAATAATGCAAAATTAATTGGTGCTTTATTTATTTATGTATAAGGGGATAATTTTCACACAACCATCTTTCTATGATCAGAAATATAGATGCACACAACTAACTATCTTAAGCATTTTTGTCATTGGACAGTGAATACCTTAGACCAATTAATCTTGTTTACATGTAAAATTTGAAACTCCACGATAATAATGACTATTTTTCCGAAACAAGATTGAAAAGTTATTTCTACTCTCGTACATCCATTAGAAGTGGACCTGGACGCTTGTCCAATCCAACCCTCTTGGGCTGTACGTTCATATACTCAACTTGAATTTAGTCCATAAAGAGGACGAAAGATAACTTGGCCCAAAAAACATGTCAAGACTAGGGGAAACATGTCTACAAATTAAGAAAGTTTATATTTAAAATGAGGGGGAACAATGATTGATAAAACATACATTTAATGATTCTCTATTGATTTAGTGAGTGAAAAATGAGATAAACCAAGATCTTCTTCAAGTCCAGCAGCACGTTTGAGCTTATTTTCGTTGCGTTTTTGCAAATAATCACTGTAAATGAATCCCTGATAATTTGGTTTCTCATCAATTTGCTTAGTGAAATAGGGAAGGGGTTCAAGCCATTTCCCCCCTGATACATTATAGAAGAATGAAAATGAATTTCTTGATCTCCCATTGGGTCTCATCACCCTATGATTTGGACTTTTGTATTTGTCATTCGTCAGCACCTTCAACAAAAAAATAAGAAAAAATAAACATCATACGAAAAAATAATATAATTATATTTTTAGTGTAATCATCTACTATATGAAACTCAATGGTTAGACTAATTCAGATTCGTGACATGTAGGACTCATTTAAGAGTGTTGGAAAAAGTTGTTGAGTCGGGTCCACCAATAAAGGATACTAGTAGCCTGTAACTCCTCAAGTTATGGTTGTTGCAGATCAGCTTCTGCAAATACAAGACTCGAACTCAAGATCTCTGGTTATGGGTAGAGCCATCCCATCACATTCCTCGGCTGTGTAAATACTAAATGATACTTATATAATATAGTAAGTATATTTTTTTTACCTGAAGAACAATACCAATGTTAACAACAAGGGCACCTTTATTGGGGGTTACTGGGATCCATTTACCATCCTTTTGAACTTCAAGCCCTCCAACTTCATCTTGTAACACAAATGTTATACATCCAACATCTCTATGTGAATTTATTCCCATTTTCTCATTCTCTGTTGCTGGTACATAATACAATGCTGTCAACACATCAGAATTTCTCTCATTGTTAAATTCTTGAAGAGTACTTGGAGGCAGACCCAAGGATTCACTAAGGATGCTTTCTAAAATTGCACCGATCTTTGTGAATTGATTGAATAAATCTCCCATTACTTCTCTGAAACATTGAATAAACAATACTAATTAATATGTCAACGGCTATTCGTTCAACTTGAAGGACAAGTTTCTTTCTGTTTATTTTAAGTGATCAGCTTTTCATGCCCTACAAAGGTGATGATTTGTGTTCTATACATTAGATTAATAGATAAATACGCAATCATTCACTCATATAAAATAGTTAAACGGGATTTAAAATTAACTAGCCCTTAATCATTCACTCAAATAAAAATAGTTAAATGTATGGGATTTATAATTAAATAGCCCTTAATCATTTCTGTTCTGCCCCATATGGCCATATAAATAATATTCATTTTCTGTCATAAATTTTTAAAGATGTAAAGGTTCTCAACAAATAATTTAGTACAAGAATCATTAGATAGCAGAGAATATGAAAACTTGGATGAATCTGTTGGAGAAGTTCGATAGCTATTTTGGCAAAAATGAGATAACTAGAAGTGTGATTTTAAGTTCAATATTTACACAATCAGATCACTCAAAAAGGTAATGACAAGTAAACTCTATGACGAATATTAATTGATCAAACAAGACTAATCGTGTCAAAACTTTTTTATGCATTTAACTTAAATCATTCTAATATTAAGATATATATAACTAACCGGAGTTGTGGATGATTGGCAGGAAAAACATTGAAGGTGGATCCGGGGTGAAGCATAACCAAGTACTCTGCAAATTCATAAGACGGATTTGGTTTTCTGTTATAGCCTGCAGGAAAAGGCGCCCCTGGCAATGGAGAGCAGTTCATTTTCTCTTCAACAGGACACTCAAAAAAGGACTTTGATAGTTTTAAGGCGCGGCTCATAAGGTCCAAAGGCACCCCATGATTGATTATTTGGAAGAAGCCATATCGACTACATGCTTCGTGTATCACTTCTCTTGCCTTTCTCTCGCCATCTTCATCTCCTAGAAAGAACGGGGAGAGATCAACTATTGGCATCAGTGAATTAGCCATGTTGATTTACAACATTCAATATGGCTAAGAAAAATCTTATTAGTACAAGATTACAAACAAAATGGTGGCTTTTTAAGTACTTATCTAGATACGTGTGTTTCTGGTTGATGGTTAACATTATAAAAAAGGATAAGTATGGTTACAGATTAATTAAATCAAATAATTTAACTCCCCATAGAAAAGGGACATAACGACGTCACATGGATCCTTCAATTCATATAACTTCACGTGATTTCACCACACATTACTATTATAATTTGCGTTGTGTTGTTAGATCTTAATTAGTACTCTTTATCATTTGTCTGATATTATTTTTAGCATTATCAAAGATTTGTTCAGAGAAAATCTCAATACTCTAGATTCCCATATAACTTTAATATGGAGTTAAATTTTATAAAACAGAAGCATTGGTATCTAAAACAAGAGTAAACAATATGAATGAGTACTTGACGTTATTCTGAAAAGAAAAAAAAGGAAAGCAAGAAAACAAAATCTGCAGTATCCGCAATTTGAATATTTTGAACATACAGCAGCAATACATAGCTATAAATTGAGGATTCCTCTTCATAGAATCAGGCTTGTGCGTGAAAGACATGTTTAACATACTTAAGAAAATAACTGTGTGCCCTCTAACAATTTAAATTTTTAATTGAGATGGTCGCACACTTCAACATATATATTAGGAGTGATGTAATACATCTTTATTTCCATAATATAGATAAAACTTTTCACTACATAGACGTCTTCTCTAATTAGAAATTGAGTAGTGGGTTATATGGATGAGATCTTCAGGTCTATCTGGTGGATTACTCCTGTTTTTGATTCTCAGCTGATGATATTCTTCAAACAGGAATCCTCTGTACTTTGGCGACTCTCCAATTTCCTCTGTAAATTGTGGTAATGGCTCAACCCACTTGGCTCCTTGCACGTTATAGAAGAACGCGTACGAGTAACGGTCTGTTTCACTTGGGCTCACTGCTCTGTGAGTTGCACTCTTGAATTTATTGTTACTTAGCACCTTTATGTCAACAACATATATAAAAAAAGTTTTTAAAATTTGGGATAATGGTACGTAACTGTGCAATTAACCAAGAGTGAAATTATAAATACCTGAATGACATCACCAATGTTAACAACTAGTTTGTTTTTGGAAGGCGCTATGGATATCCACTGGTCATCTTTGTGCACCTGAAGGCCTCCGATTTCATCCTGGTAGAGAATAGTGAAGCAGCCAGGATCTTCATGTGCAGGTTTTCCTGTGTTGTCATCTTCTGTCGCTGGAAAGTAGTGGAGGCCCATCAATGAGTCCCGAGAACGATCATTTCTGTAGTTTGATAGGAAGTCAGGAGGGAGTCCAAGACACTCACTTATGATTCCTTCCAACACAACTCCTAATTTTGTGAACTGGGAAATCATATCATCCAATACTTGCCTAACAATATCAAAACATATTTATTAGGCAACATTCTGAAAATGCAAAAAACTAGAAACAACTAATTTGAGTTGCAATCAAGAGAGAATATATTAGTACTTGAAATGAGGTAGTTTGTTGGGGCAGACATCCACGACAGAGAATGGAAAACGAAACACCAAGTTCTCAACTGAATTCTTTGTGCTTTTTAAATAATTATCAGAAGGTACCGCGAGTTTTTCTTCATCAGAACAAGCAAAGAAATTCTTATACATATCCATGGTTTGGCTCAACAACTCCAAAGGAATTCCATGATTCACAATTTGGAAGAAACCAAAGTTAACACAAGCTTCTCTAATTTGCTCAATAGCCTTCGTTTTCCCTTCTCCATTTTCATCTGATCTAAAAAATGGAGAAACATCAATTGTTGGAATATCAAAACTAGCCATGATATTTTTCTTAATTCTCTTCACTCTTCTTAGTCTTATATTTGGATTTTCTTTTGAGTTTAATTTATAAGCATTTTCTGATCTTACAAGTTAGTGGTACCAAAAAAGATATTTACAAGGAAGAAATTAAGTAGAGCTAAGAACCTCATAGTCTTGGGCATAGTGGGACTCTCTATCTTAAGTAGATATCAATCGTCATTGAATATTATTAACATAAATTTGACATGACAAAATAAATTATTTTTTATGTCATCTTATAAACATAAACCCCATAGTTAATAAACAAAAATTAAAAAAAACCATTATGCTTCTCTTTCTTTATATTTCTCCCAAAATTAAATTCTTACCTAAAAAAAAGGCTCTTTAATGCTATTCATCTTGAAAGTCTTCTTAGGGATGAAGCTTTGGGGACCCCATTATTATTTTTGAAGTTCCCTTGTGTGCGCCTTAGTAACGTTACAAGCAGACATAGTGAGAACTTTTTTTATTAGAACAATTTTATACTAAAACGGCAATACTTTTCCAGTGGGGAATGCCCCTCAACCCCTGTAATGAACTTATGTTTTTTCTTTCTCCTTTAGTCTATTGAAATCCTTGTTTAACTCCAAAAAATTAAGTCATTCTTAAACAACGGATTCCTTCATTATTTGGTGTGATTAAAATGTTATTTTCTTGCCTCGTCTTTCTCTCGCCATCTTCATCTCCTAGAAAGAACGGGGAGTGATCAATTATTGGAATCAGTGAATTATCCATGTTGACTTTTAAAGAACCTTATTACTTACAACATTCAATATTGCTAAGACAAATCTTATTAGTACAAGATTACACACAAAAAATTGATTTCCATTATTAAAAAGGACAAGTATAGTTACATATTAATTAACTCAAATAATTTAACTCCCCATAGAAAAAGGGACTGGATCCTTCAATTTATCAACTTCACGTGATTTCACCTCATTTTACTATTATAATTTACAGATTAATCTAAATTAGTACTCTTTCTCATTTGTCTGAAGTATTTTTTTAGCAGTATCAAGGATTTGTTCATAAGAAAATCTCAATAATCTGGATTCCATATAGCTTTAATAGGGAGTTAGATTTTATAAAACAGATGCATTGTCAACAAAAGTAAACAATATGAAGGAGTAGTAGTACTTGACGTTATTCGGAAAAGAAAAGAAACAAGATCTGCAATTTGATTATTTTGAATCAGTAACAACAAGCAGCAGCAAGACACATAGATATAAATTGAGGATTCCTATTCAATAAATCAGACTTGTACGGTGAAAGACGTGTTTAACATAATTTAGAAAATAAATGTGTGCTCATTTAAATTATTAAATGAGGTGGTCACACACTTTGACATACATATTAGGAGTGACGTAATACATATTATTGGTATGTTTCTTTCCATATAGAGAGAACTTTTCATTAGATAAAACTTGTCCTCTAATTAGAAATTGAGTAGTGTGTTATATGGATGAGATCTTCAGGTCTAGCTGGTGGATGACTCCTGTTTCTGAATCTCAACTGATGATATTCTTCAAACACGAATCCTCTGTACTTGGGCGACTCTCCAATTTCCTTTGTAAATTGTGGTAATGGCTCAACCCACTTGTCTCCGTGCACATTATAGAAGAACACGTACGAGTAACGGTTTGTTTCACTTGATCTCACCACTTTGTGAGTTGCACTCTTGAATTTATTGTTGCTTAGCACCTTTTTATATGTCAACAACATAAGAAGTTAAAATTTTGGGATAATGGTAAATGTGAAATCTATAACCAAGAGTGGAATTATAAATGCCTGAATGACATCACCAATGTTAACAACTAGTTTGTTTTTGGAAGGCGCTATGGATATCCACTGGTCATCTTTGTGCACCTGAAGGCCTCCGATTTCATCCTGGTAGAGAATAGTGAAGCAGCCAGGATCTTCATGTGCAGGTTTTCCTGTGTTGTCATCTTCTGTCGCTGGAAAGTAGTGGAGGCCCATCAATGAGTCCCGAGAACGATCATTTCTGTAGTTTGATAGGAAGTCAGGAGGGAGTCCAAGACACTCACTTATGATTCCTTCCAACACAACTCCTAATTTTGTGAAATGGGAAACCATCTCCTCCAATACTTTCCTAAGAATATCACATGCAAATTAAAATGTTAGTTCTTATTGGAAACACCATAACAGAGGATCAGCAGTTAATTTGAGGGATAATATAGCGGAAACATTACTTGAAATGAGGTGCAATGCTGCGGCAGTTATTGAAGCCAGAGAACGGAAAACGAAACCACAAGTGCTCAAAAGTATCAGCTGAATTCGGTGTGCTTTTTAAATAATTATCAGGTACCGACAGCTTTTCTTCATCCGAACAGGCAAAGAAAGTTTTGTACATATCGATGGTTCTACTCAACAAGTCTGAAGGAATTCCGTGATTCACAATCTGAAAGAAACCATAGTTAACGCAAGCTTCTTTAATTTGCTCCATAGCCTTCTTTTTCCCTTCTTCATTTTCCTCTGATTTAAAAAATGGAGAAACATCAATTGTTGGAATATCAAAACTTGCCATATTGATGTTTTCCTTAATTTTCTCTTCAATGTCGTTCTTCGTCTTATATTTGGATGTTCTTTTGAGTTTATTTTATAAGCATTTTCTGGTGTTGAAGTTAGTTAAATTTGGCATCTCTTCATTTCTCCAAGTTCTTATTTGGACAAGAGATTCAAGTGATTAAATCTCAACCATTAATTTAGATTTATGACATGTGTTCTTTTTGTTTTTTTTGGTCGCTGGATGTCATTTTCCATTGCCTGTCTGTTCATGTCTTGATCCAAAATTCCAAAAGCCAAAAAATTTAAAAAAATTCAAAAGCCAGTAAGCATATCTTATCGAATCAAGGTAACCAATTATCAAAATACAACAGATCAGCAAACTCTGATCCAAAATTCCAAAACCAATAAAAAATCATAATGTGCCTGCCCACCTGATCGGCAAATTAATAGCCTTTTGTTTTCTTATTTTTAATGTTATTAGCCATTAGGTAATATGCATTGGTGTCTAAAACTAGAGTAAACAATATGAAAGGAGTACTTGACATTATTCAGAAAAGAAAAAAGGAAAGAAACAAACAAGTCTGCAATTTGATTATTTTAAATCAGTAACAACAAACAGTGCATTGAGGATTCCTCTTCAAAGAATCAGGCTTGTACGATCAAAGACGTGTTAACATAATTAAGAAAATAATTGTGTCCCCAGTAACAGTTTAAATGAGATAATCACACACTTTGACATACATATTAATGCTATGTTTCTTTCCATATAGACTTGTCCTCTAATTAGAAAATTGAGTAGTGGGTTATATTGAATTGATCTTCAGGTCTAGCTGGTGGATGAGTCTCGTCTCTCTGTCTCAACTGCACATATTCTTTAAAGAGGAATCCTCTGTACTTGGGCGATTCTCCAATTTCCTTGGTGCATTGTGGTAATGGCTCAACCCACTTGTCTCCTTGCACGTTATAGAAGAAAGCACACGAGTAACGGTTTGTTTCTCTTGGTCTGATCACCCTGTGCGATGCACTCTTGAATTTATTGTTGCTTAGCACCTTTTTAATATGTCAACACAAAATAAAAATGTTGACTCCTCGAAAATTTTGGGAAAATGATAACTGTGACATCAAACTCTTGGAATAACCAAACTATAATTACCTGAATGACATCACCAATATTAACTACTAGTTTGTCTTTCGAAGGCGCTATGGGAATCCACTGTTCATCTTTGTGAACCTGAAGACCTCCGACTTCAGCCTGGTAGAGAATGGTGATGCAGCCAGGATCTTTGTGTGCGGATTTTCCTACGTTCTCAGCTTCTGTCGCTGGACTGTAGTGGATGCCGAGCAAGAAATCCCTAGCCTGATCATTTCTGTAGTTTGCTAGGAAGTTAGGAGGGAGGCCCAGACACTCACTTATGATTCTCCCCAATACAAATCCTAATTTTGTGAAATGCGAAGCCATCTCCTCCAATACTTGCCTAAGAATATCAAAACATATTTATTTCACAAACAACATTCCTACCTTATCATTTAAGTGAAATCACCATAACAGGGAATCACTTAAACTAGAAACAATTTCCAATCAAAAGAGAATAGGGCTATAAACGGAAATAAATTAGTAAAATATTACTTGAAATGAGGTGGATTTTCGGGGCAGACATTGAAGCCGGAGGATGAAAGATGAAACAATAGCTGCTCATAAGTCCCAGCTGATTTCTTTGTGCTTTTGAAATAAGTATCAGAAGGTACCGATAGTTTTTCTTCATCTGAAGAAGCAAAGAAAGTCTTGTACATATCCATGATTCTGCTCAACAACTCCAAAGGAATTCCGTGATTCGCAATTTGGAAGAAACCATAGTTAACACAAGCTTCTCTCATTTGTTCAATAGACTTCTTTTTCCCTTCTTCATTTTCCTCTGATCTAATAAATGGAGAAACATCAATTGTTGGAATATCAAAATTAGCCATGTTGATTCTCTTGACTCTCAATGATGTTCTTAACCTCTTTATAAAGCAAAACTGAAGTCAACTATTGATTTTCTGTTTCTGGATTGCTAGCTTTGTCATAATTTTTTAAAAAACTCAAAAATTAAGTCATATGTGCCCTTAATATTTCATTTACCACTTTAATCTTAAAAAGTTTATATCTATTAGACATAAAATAATAAATTGTGTACACATAGCAGGTGGACCAATGAAATGATAACATGAAGCGCTTGGATCCAATTTTTAAAAAACTCTAATTAAATTTAACAAAAGAATAAATTATTATTTTTTAAATTAATGCCTCTCACCTCCCGTCTTCTTCTTAAACTGTATGACGATATTAATTGATAATTTGGTAAAAATAGTCAAATCCATATCGACAACATGCTTCGTTTATCAATTCTCTCATAGTTTTCATCTCTTAATCTTAGAAAGAAAGGGGAGATACCTAGTATTTTTATTATTTTATTTTAGTTTAAATTTTTCAGCTTTATTGATATGAAAGAGAACAATTACATCACTCATTTGGACCTAATGTCCAAATCCAATTAACAAATAAGCATATAAACAAGATAGGGCCCATTTCGGGCAAGTTCCCGAATTCCTTCCCTATAAAACTTTCCTTAAGCTTAGGGTTTCGTAAAGTGTCACTTTCCTAATCTTCTCTACCGCCACTAAATATGGTTAAGGACTAATCCAATCAAATAATTTAACTCCCTTTGCCGAACCATAGAAAGGGACAAACTAAAGTAAACAATATGAAGGAGTAGTACTTGACCGACGTGTTATTCGGAGAAGAAATAAGATGTGCAGTATTTCAAATTGACAGCAGCAAGACACATAGAGGATTCTATGAATCAGGCTTGTACGTGTTTAACATAATTAATAAAATAATTGTATGCTCTTTAACAATTTAAAATTTTAACAAGAGTAAACAATATGAAAGGAGTAGTTGACGTTATTCGGAAAAGAAAAAAAGAAAGAAAGAAAGAAAACAACAACTGCATACACATATTATTTTTCTTGCTATGTTTCTTGCCATATAAAGAGAAAACATTTCATGACATAGAAATTGAGTAGTGTGTTATATGGATGAGATCTTGAGGTCTAGCTGGTGGATGAGTCATGTTTTTGATTCTCAACTGCATATATTCTCCGAAGAGGAATCCTCTGTACTTGGGCGACTCTCCAATTTCCTCTGTAAACTGTGGTAATGGCTCAACCCACTTGTCTCCTTGCACGTTATAGAAGAAAGTGCACGAGTAACGGTTTGCTTCTCTTGGTCTCACCACTCTGTGAGTTGCACTCTTGAATCTATTGTTGCTTAGCACCTTCGACATAAAAGAAAAGATTCTTCAAATTTTTGGATGATAACTGTGAGCAGCGGTGCGGAACAATAATTACCTGAATAACATCTCCAATGTTAACAACTAGTTTGTCTTTGGAAGGCGCTATGGGTATCCACTGGTCATCTTTGTGCACCTCAAGGCCTCCGATTTCATCCTGGTAGACAACGGTGAAGCAGCCAGGATCTTCGTGTGCAGTTTTTCCTGTGTTGTCGTTTTCTGTAGCTGGAAAGTAGTGGAGGCCGATCAAGGTATCCCGAGACTCATCATTTTTATAGTTTGTTAGGAAGTTAGGAGGGAGCCCCACACACTCACTTATGATTCCTTCCAACACAACTCCTAATTTTTTGAAATGCGAAGCCATCTCCTCCAATAATTCCCTAAGGCAAAAAAACATATTTATTTCACAAACAACTGCAATTTCAGATACAATATACCGTAAATAAAATAAAGAATTACTTGAAATGAGGTGGATTTTTGGGGCAGACATTGACGACAGAGGATGAAAGACGAAACACAAAATGCTCATAAGTCTCAGCTGGATTCTGTGTGCTTTTGAAATAATTATTAGGTACCAACAGTTTTTCTTCATCTGAAGAAGCAAAAAAAGTCTTATACATATCCATCGTTCTGCTCAACAACTCCAAAGGAATTTCGTGATTCGCAATCTGGAAGAAACCATAGTTAATACAAGCTTCTTTCATTTGCTCAAAAGCCTTCTTTTTCCCTTCTTCATTTCCCTCTGATCTATAAAACGGAGAAACATCAATTGTTGGAATATCAAAACTAGCTATCATGTCTTCCTTAATTTTCTCCACTCTCAATAGACAAGTATCAATTATTCACTCAAATAAAATAGTTAAGAAGAATTTAAAATTAATTAGCCCCTAATCATTTCTGTTCTGCCCCATATGGCCATATAAATAATACTTGAATTTCTGGAAAGCTCTGACATAAATTTAAAAGGCATAATACACAAATGTGTCTTTTAATTTAGCTTCGGTTGATAACTGTCCAACTTTGAATGTACACAGGTAGACACTTAAACTAATTAAAAAATTAAACAAGAATACACGTTCATCCTATGTGGCATATTACACATATAGAACGCCATGTAGGATGTGAATTGCCACATATATAGGATGCCTAAAATTAAACAACGGTGTCAGCGAACCACTGAACATGGGCAAAGTACACTAGATCAGAGGTGTTGAGATATATACTATTAACCATGCGTTTGGATATAGTATTTATTATAGGCTAATTATTTATTAAGTTTTATAGATTATATGTTCATTTATGGTGTCTTTTTACTTATATAGTAGATGATTTAGAGTCCGTTTGGATTGACTTAAAAAATAGCCATGTGGACTTGCAATAGTACTCGTGCAACCAAGATGTTGATAAAAATCAATCAATAATTTGGTTTTGTGAGATGGCTAAGATAAATCTTAGGCATAATACATAAACACGACCCTTAACTTGGCTTCAGCGGACAACTATGCCCTCCAACTTTGAGTGTGCACAAATAGACACTTAAACTACAAAATAGAACAAGTAGACACATGTGTCCTACGTGACATAATACACGTAGGCCGTCACGTTGGACACAAAAATTGCCATGTAGGGTGCCATGTAGGACGAATGTGTTTATTTGTCAATTTTATAAGAAAAGTTTAAGTGTCTACTTGTGTACACCCAAAGTTAAAGGTAATAGTTGTCCGCTGACGTCAAGTCAAAGGTCATGTTTATGTAATATACCTAAATCTTATTAGCACAAGATTACACATAAGTATGGTTAAATATTAATCATATCAAATAATTTAACTCCCTTTGCAGAACCATGGAAAGGGACAAACTAGAGTAAACAATATGAAGGAGTAGTACTTGACGTTATTCGGAAAAGAAAGAAACAAGATCGCAGTATCTGCAATTTGAGTATTTTAAATTAGTAACGACAAACAGCTGTAGCACAGATAGATATAAATTGAAAAGACGTGTTAAACATAATTAAGAAATAACAGTCATGTGCTGCCTAACAATTTAAATTTTTAATTGAGATGGTCACGATACATATTCAACATACATATTATTGCTATGTTTCTTTCCATATAGAGAGAACTTTTCATTAGATAAAACTTGTCCTCTAATTAGAAATTGAGTAGTGGGTTATATGGATGAGATCTTCAGGTCTATCTGGTGGATTACTCCTGTTTTTGATTCTCAGCTGATGATATTCTTCAAACAGGAATCCTCTGTACTTTGGCGACTCTCCAATTTCCTCTGTAAATTGTGGTAATGGCTCAACCCACTTGGCTCCTTGCACATTATAGAAGAACGCGTACGAGTAACGGTCTGTTTCACTTGGGCTCACTGCTCTGTGAGTTGCACTCTTGAATTTATTGTTGCTTAGGACCTTTTTTATTTATGTCAATAACATTAAAAAAAAAAAAAAGTTAAAATTTTGGGATAGTGGTAAATGTGAAATCTATAACCAACCAAGAGTGGAGTTATAAGTACCTGAATGACATCACCAATGTTAACAATTAGTTTGTGTTTGGAAGGCGCTATGGGAATCCAGTGGTCATCTTTAAGCACCTCAAGGCCTTTAACTTCATCCTGGTAGAGAATGGTGAAGAAGCCAAGATCTTCATGTGGAGGTTTTCCAATGTTGTCATCACTGGTAAATAGTGGAGTCCGAGCAACGAATCCCCAGACCGATCATTTCTGTAGTTTGGTAGGAAGTCAGGAGGGAGGCCAAGACACTCACTTATGATTCCTTCCAACACAACTCCTAATTTTGTGAACTGGGAAATCATATCATCCAATACTTGCCTAACAATATCAAAACATATTTATTAGGCAACATTCTGAAAATGCAAAAAACTAGAAACAACTAATTTGAGTTGCAATCAAGAGAGAATATATTAGTACTTGAAATGAGGTAGTTTGTTGGGGCAGACATCCACGACAGAGAATGGAAAACGAAACACCAAGTTCTCAACTGAATTCTTTGTGCTTTTTAAATAATTATCAGAAGGTACCGCGAGTTTTTCTTCATCAGAACAAGCAAAGAAATTCTTATACATATCCATGGTTTGGCTCAACAACTCCAAAGGAATTCCATGATTCACAATTTGGAAGAAACCAAAGTTAACACAAGCTTCTCTAATTTGCTCAATAGCCTTCGTTTTCCCTTCTCCATTTTCATCTGATCTAAAAAATGGAGAAACATCAATTGTTGGAATATCAAAACTAGCCATGATATTTTTCTTAATTCTCTTCACTCTTCTTAGTCTTATATTTGGATTTTCTTTTGAGTTTAATTTATAAGCATTTTCTGATCTTACAAAATGTGGTACAGAAAATGATATTTACAAGGAAGAAATTAAGTGGAGCTAAGAACCTCATAGTCTTGGGCATAGTGGGACTCTCTATCTTAAGTAGATATCAATCGTCATTGAATATTATTAACATAAATTTGACATGACAAAATAAATTATTTTTTATGTCATCTTATAAACATAAACCCCATAGTTAATAAACAAAAATTTTAAAAAACCATTATGCTTCTCCTTTCTTTATATTTCTCCCAAAATTAAATTCTTACCTAAAAAAAGGCTCTTTAATGCTATTCATCTTGAAAGTCTTCTTAGGTTAGGGATGAAGCTTTGGGGACCCCATTATTATTTTTGAAGTTCCCCTGTGTGCGCCTTAGTAACGTTACAAGCAGACATATTGAGAACTTTTTTTGTTAGAACAATTTTATACTAAAACGGCAATACTAACGGCCAATACTTTTCCTGTGGGGAATGCCCCTCAACCCCTGTAATGAACTTATGTTTTTTCTTTCTCCTTTAATCTATTGAAATCCTTGTTTAACCCCAAAAAATAAGTCATTCTTACACAATGGATTCCTTCATTATTTGGTGTGATTAAAATGTTATTTTCTTGGCTTGTCTTTCTCTCGCCATCATCATCTCCTAGAAAGAACGGGGAGAGATCAATTATTGGCATCAGTGAATTATCCATGTTGACTTTTAAAGAACCTTATTACTTACAACATTCAATATTGCTAAGACAAATCTTATTAGTACAAGATTACACACAAAAAATTGATTTCCATTATTAAAAAGGATAAGTATAGTTACATATTAATTAACTCAAATAATTTAACTCCCCATAGAAAAAGGGACGTAACCACGTCACATGGATCCTTCAATTTATCAACTTCACGTGATTTCACCTCATTTTACTATTATAATTTACAGATTAATCTAAATTAGTACTCTTTCTCACTTGTCGATCTGAAGTATTTTTTTAGCAGTATCAAGGATTTGTTCAGAAGAAAATCTCAATAATCTGGATTCCATATAGCTTTAATAGGGAGTTAGATTTTATAAAACAGATGCATTGTCAACAAAAGTAAACAATATGACGGAGTAGTACTTGACGTTATTCGGAAAAGAAAAAAGCAAAGAGAGAAACAAGATCTGCAGTTTTGAATCAGTAACAACAAGCAGCAGCAAGACACATAGATATAAATTGAAGATTCCTCTTCAATGAATCAGACTTGTACGGTGAAAGACGTGTTTAACATAATTTAGAAAATAAATGTCATGTGCTCATTTAAATTATAAATGAGGTGGTCACACACTTCGACATACATATTAGGAGTGACGTAATACATATTATTGGTATGTTTCTTTCCATATAGAGAGAACTTTTCATTAGATAAAACTTGTCCTCTAATTAGAAATTGAGTAGTGTGTTATATGGATGAGATCTTCAGGTCTAGCTGGTGGATGACTCCTGTTTCTGAATCTCAACTGATGATATTCTTCAAACAGGAATCCTCTGTACTTGGGCGACTCTCCAATTTCCTTTGTAAATTGTGGTAATGGCTCAACCCACTTGTCTCCATGCACATTATAGAAGAACACGTACGAGTAACGGTTTGTTTCACTTGGTCTCACCACTTTGTGAGTTGCACTCTTGAATTTATTGTTGCTTAGCACCTTTTTATATGTCAACAACATAAGAAGTTAAAATTTTGGGATAATGGTAAATGTGAAATCTATAACCAAGAGTGGAGTTATAAATACCTGAATGACATCACCAATGTTAACAACTAGTTTGTTTTTGGAAGGCGCTATGGATATCCACTGGTCATCTTTGTGCACCTGAAGGCCTCCGATTTCATCCTGGTAGAGAATAGTGAAGCAGCCAGGATCTTCATGTGCAGGTTTTCCTGTGTTGTCATCTTCTGTCGCTGGAAAGTAGTGGAGGCCCATCAATGAGTCCCGAGAACGATCATTTCTGTAGTTTGATAGGAAGTCAGGAGGGAGTCCAAGACACTCACTTATGATTCCTTCCAACACAACTCCTACTTTTGTGAAATGGGAAACCATCTCCTCCAATACTTGCCTAAGAATATCACATGCAAATTAAAATGTTAGTTCTTATTGGAAACACCATAACAGAGGATCAGCAGTTAATTTGAGAGAGAATATAGCGGAAATATTACTTGAAATAAGGTGTAATGCTGCGGCAGTTATTGAAGCCAGAGAACGGAAAACGAAACCACAAGTGCTCAAAAGTATCAGCTGAATTCGGTGTGCTTTTTAAATAATTATCAGGTACCGACAGTTTTTCTTCATCCGAACAGGCAAAGAAAGTCTTATACATATCGATGGTTCTACTCAACAAGTCTGAAGGAATTCCGTGATTCACAATCTGAAAGAAACCATAGTTAACGCAAGCTTCTTTAATTTGCTCCATAGCCTTCTTTTTCCCTTCTTCATTTTCCTCTGATTTAAAAAATGGAGAAACATCAATTGTTGGAATATCAAAACTTGCCATATTGATGTTTTCCTTAATTTTCTCTTCAATGTCGTTCTTCGTCTTATATTTGGATGTTCTTTTGAGTTTATTTTATAAGCATTTTCTGGTGTTGAAGTTAGTTAAATTTGGCATCTCTTCATTTCTCCAAGTTCTTATTTGGACAAGAGATTCAGGTGATTAAATCTCAACCATTAATTTTGATTTATGACATGTGTTCTTTTTGTTTTTTTTGGTCGCTGAATGTCATTTTCTATTGCCTATTTGTCTGTTCATGTCTTGATCCAAAATTCCAAAAGCCAAAAAATTTAAAAAATTCAAAAGCCAGTAAGCATATCTTATCGAATCAAGGTCCACAGAAACCAATTATCAAAATACAACAGATCAGCAAACTCTGATCCAAAATTCCAAAACCAATAAAAAATCATAATGTGCCTGCCCACCTGATGAAAGATGTCGATCGGCAAATTAATAGCCTTTTGTTTTCTTATTTTTAATGTTATTAGGTAATATGCATTGGTGTCTAAAACTAGAGTAAACAATATGAAAGGAGTACTTGACATTATTCAGAAAAGAAAAAAGGAAGAAACAAACAAGTCTGCAATTTGATTATTTAAATCAGTAACAACAAACAGTGCATTGAGGATTCCTCTTCAAAGAATCAGACTTAAGACGTGTTAACATAATTAAGAAAATAATTGTGTCCCCGGTAACAGTTTAAATGAGATAATCACACACTTTGACATACATATTAATGCTATGTTTCTTTCCATATAGACTTGTCCTCTAATTAGAAAATTGAGTAGTGGGTTATATTGAATTGATCTTCAGGTCTAGCTGGTGGATGAGTCTCGTCTCTCTGTCTCAACTGCACATATTCTTTAAAGAGGAATCCTCTGTACTTGGGCGATTCTCCAATTTCCTTGGTGCATTGTGGTAATGGCTCAACCCACTGGTCTCCTTGCACGTTATAGAAGAAAGCACACGAGTAACGGTTTGATTCTCTTGGTCTGATCACCCTGTGCGTTGCACTCTTGAATTTATTGTTGCTTAGCACCTTTTTAATATGTCAAACACAAAATAAAAATGTTGACTCCTCGAAAAAATTGGGATAATGATAACTGTGAAATAAATCAGGAATAACCAAACTATAATTACCTGAATGACATCACCAATATTAACTACTAGTTTGTTTTTGGAAGGCGCTATGGGAATCCACTGTTCATCTTTATGCACCTGAAGACCTCCAACTTCAGCCTGGTAGAGAATGGTGATGCAGCCAGGATCTTTGTGTGCGGATTTTCCTAGTTCTCAGCTTCTGTCGCTGGACTGTAGTGGATGCCGAGCAAGAAATCCCTAGCCTGATCATTTCTGTAGTTTGCTAGGAAGTTAGGAGGGAGGCCCAGACACTCACTTATGATTCTCCCCAATACAAATCCTAAATTTGTGAAATGCGAAGCCATCTCCTCCAATACTTGCCTAAGAATATCAAAACATATTTATTTAACAAACAACATTCCTACCTTACCATTTAAGTGAAATCACCATAACAGGGAATCGCTTAAACTAGAAACAGTTTGCAATCAAAAGAGAATAGGGCAATAGAGGAAATAAATTAGTAAAATATTACTTGAAATGAGGTGGATTTTCGGGGCAGATATTGAAGCCAGAGGATGAAAGATGAAACAGTATAGCTGCTCATAAGTCCCAGCTGATTTCTTTGTGCTTTTGAAATAGTTATCAGAAGGTACCGATAGTTTTTCATCATCTGAAGAAGCAAAGAAAGTCTTGTACATATCCATGATTCTGCTCAACAACTCCAAAGGAATTCCGTGATTCGCAATTTGGAAGAAACCATAGTTAACACAAGCTTCTCTCATTTGCTCAATAGCCTTCTTTTTCCCTTCTTCATTTTCCTCTGATATTATAAATGGAGAAACATCAATTGTTGGAATATCAAAACTAGCCATGTTAATTTCCTTAATTCTCTTGACTCTCAATGATTTCTCAACCTCTCTATAAACAAAAATGAAGTCAACTATTGATTTCTGCCAATATAAATAGTATAAATTTTAGAAATCACGTAGTTTTAATATGAAATTACAATCTATTCCTATTCAGTTTCTAGAATAACTTTTGCAAATAGTCATTATAATAAATTTAATTATGTTCCATAGCTATAATTTGCATATTTATGGGTTGTAGCTACAATTTAAGCTGCCTCATTTGTATAATTCGCGAGTATATTTGTATAATTTAGTTATTTTTGTATAAACTTGTAATAACGAATTTAAACAATTATAAACATCTGAAATGTAAAAAGTTATACAAATTATATTATACAAAAGTTATACAAATTATATTATACAAATTCTGAATTGTACAAAACTAAAATATTCTTGGTAAATTATATTTGGGTGAAGTTCTTGGTGAAGTTTCACCATGTGTTTGGCTCCAAATTTTCCCAAAAATATTTGACGATTTCAAAAAATATTATTTAACCCATAAGTTCTAAAAATTATCAAAAATACCCACAAGTTTATATTATCATTTTATAATGAATATGTCCCATTAAAAAAACAATATAATTGATAGCAATCAACAATAACAAAATAACAATATAGGCAAGGCAAGACAATACATTAATTGTATACTCAATTTTTCACTAATTCAGTTATAATTATAATCCATTAAACACAAATTATTCTTTTTTTCTCAATTTTATCACTCAAATTAGAACTCAAACTTTTTCGGAGGAGGTCGTACCAATTATTAGTTGGAATTAATAAATAATAAGTATTTTTATAAAATATAAAAGTTTAGGATAATTTTTGAATTTTTAAAATTCCAAATATTAAAACTTGATCAAAATACTAGTTTTTTCTAGTATTTGAAAACTTGGCAAATATATTTGTCAAGTTATATGATCAAATACCACTCCCCAAATTTTCTTCAATTTTTCCTAAATATTTTTGGGGCCAAACGGGTCCTTAGAAAGAGAGGGGAGACACCAACTATTGGTGGTATAGCTGAATTAGCCATGTGAACCTGCAACAGTACTTGTGCAACCAAGATGTTGAAAAAAATCAATCAATAATTTTGTTTTGTGAGATGACTAAGATGAATCTATTGGTACAAAATTACACACAAGGATAAGTATGGTCTGGGGCGGACCCATTGAAGGCTTCCAATTAATCTCGATGTAAAATTATTTTATTTATTAATATAGTAATTTCTTCAAACTTTAACATACTTAAGAAAATAACTGTGTGCCCTCTAACAATTTAAATTTTTAATTGAGATAATCGTACACTTCAACATATATATTAGGAGTGATGTAATACATCTTATTTCCATAATATAGATAAACTTTCACTACATAGACGTCTTCTCTAATTAGAAATTGAGTAGTGTGTTATATGGATGAGATCTTCAGGTTTCGCTGGTGGATGAGTGACGTTTTTGATTCTCAACTGCATATATTCTCCGAAGAGGAATCCTCTGTACTTGGGCGACTCTCCAATTTCCTTGGTGAACTGAGGTAATGGTTCAACCCACTTGTCTCCTTGCACGTTATAGAAGAAAGTGCACGAGAAACGGTTTGCATCTCTTGGTCTGATCACTCTGTGAGTTGCACTCTTGAATCTATTGTTGCTTAGCACCTTTCGACATGAAAAAAAAAAAGATTCTTCAAATTTTTGGATGATAACTGTGAGCAGCGGAGCAGAACAATAATTACCTGAATAACATCACCAATGTTAACAACTAGTTTGTCTTTGGAAGGCGCTATGGGAATCCAGTGCCCATTTTTGTGCACCTCAAGGCCACCGATTTCATCCTGGTAGACAACGGTGAAGCAGCCAGGATCTTCGTGTGCCTGTTTTCCCGTGTTGTCGTTTTCTGTAGCTGGAAAGTAGTGGAGGCCGATCAAGATATCCCGAGACTCATCATTTTTATAGTTTGTTAGGAAGTTAGGAGGGAGCCCCAGACACTCACTTATCATTCCTTCCAACACAACTCCTAATTTTTTGAAATGCGAAGCCATCTCCTCCAATAATTCCCTAAGGCAAAACATATTTATGTCACAAACAACTGCAATTTCAGATACAATAGAGCGTAAATAAAATAAAGAATTACTTGAAATGAGGTGGATTTTTGGGGCAGACATTGACGACAGAGGATGAAAGACGAAACACAAAGTGCTCATAAGTCTCAGCTGGATTCTGTGTGCTTTTGACATAATTATTAGGTACCAACAATTTTTCTTCATCTGAAGAAGCAAAGAAAGTCTTATACATATCCATCGTTCTGCTCAACAACTCCAAAGGAATTTCGTGATTCGCAATCTGGAAAAAACCATAGTTAACACAAGCTTCTTTCATTTGCTCAGTAGCCTTCTTTTTCCCTTCTTCATTTTCCTCTGAACTAAAAAATGGAGAAACATCAATTGTTGGAATGTCAAAACTAGCCATGATGTCTTCCTTAATTTTCTCCACTCTCAATAGACAAATATCAATTATTCACTCAAATAAAATAGTTAAGCAGAATTTAAAATTAATTGAGCCTTAATCATTTCTGTTCTGCCCCATATGGCCATATAAATAATACTTGAATTTCTGGAAAACTCTGACATAAATTTAAAAGGCATAATACACAAATGTGTCTTTTAATTTGGCTTCGGTTGATAACTGTCCAACTTTGAATGTACACAGGTAAACACTTAAACTAATTAAAAAATTAAACAAGAATACACGTGCATCCTATGTGACATATTACACATATAGGACGCCATGTAGGATGTGAATTGCCACATAGGATGGCTAAAATTAAATAACGGTGTCAACGAACCACTGAACAGGGGCAAAGTACACTAGATCAGAGGTGTTGAGATATATACTATTAACCATGCGTTTGGATATAATATTTATTATAGAATAATTATTTATTAAGTTTTAATAGATTATATGTTCATTTATGGTGTCTGTTTACTTATACAATAGATGATTTAGAGTCCGTTTGGATTGACTTAAAAAATAACCATGTGAACTTGCAATAGTACTCGTGCAACCAAGATGTTGATAAAAATCAATCAATAATTTGGTTTTGTGAGATGGCTAAGATAAATCTTAGGCATAATACATAAATATGACCCTTATCTAATGAAAAGTTCTCTCTATATGGAAAGAAACATAGCAATAATATGTATGTTGAATATGTATCGTGACCATCTCAATTAAAAATTTAAATTGTTAGGCAGCACATGACAAAAAAAAATAAAAAAAAATAAAAATAGTCAAAGTTGGCTGCTGAAAATAAAAAATAAAAAATAAAAAATTTATATCTATCTGTGTTACAGCTGTTTGAGTTACTAATTTAAAATACTCAAATTGCAGATACTGCGATCTTGTTTCTTTCTTTTCCGAATAACGTCAAGTACTACTCCTTCATATTGTTTACTCTAGTTTGTCCCTTTCCATGGTTCTGCAAAGGGAGTTAAATTATTTGATATGATTAATATTTAACCATACTTATGTGTAATCTTGTGCTAATAAGATTTAGGTATAATACATAAACATGACCTTAACTTGGCTTCAACGGACAACTATGCCCTCCAACTTTGAGTGTGCACAAATAGACACTTAAACTTGTACAAAATAGAACAAGTAGACACATGTGTCCTACGTGACATAATACACGTAGGCCGTCACGTTGAACACAAAATTGCCATGTAGGACGAATGTGTTTATTTGTTCAATTTTATAGAAGTTTAAGTGTCTACTTGTGCACATCCAAAGTTAAAGGTCATAGTTGTTCGCTGACGTCAAGTCAAGGGTCATGTTTATGTATTATACCTAAATCTTATTAGCACAAGATTACACATAAGTATGGTTAAATATTAATCATATCAAATAATTTAACTCCCTTTGCAGAACCATGGAAAGGGACAAACTAGAGTAAACAATATGAAGGAGTAGTACTTGACGTTATTCGGAAAAGAAAGAAACAAGATCGCAGTATCTGCAATTTGAGTATTTTAAATTAGTAACGTCAAACAGCTGTAACACAGATAGATATAAATTGAAAAGACGTGTTAAACATAATTAAGAAATAACAGTCATGTGCTGCCTAACAATTTAAAATTTTAATTGAGATGGTCACGATACATATTCAACATACATATTATTGGTATTGGTATGTTTCTTTCCATATAGAGAGAACTTTTCATTAGATAAAACTTGTCCTCTAATTAGAAATTGAGTAGTGTGTTATATGGATGAGATCTTCAGGTCTAGCTGATGGATGACTCCTGTTTCTGAATCTCAACTGATGATATTCTTCAAACAGGAATCCTCTGTACTTGGGCGACTCTCCAATTTCCTTTGTAAATTGTGGTAATGGCTCAACCCACTTGTCTCCATGCACATTATAGAAGAAAGAGTACGAGTAACGGTTTGTTTCACTTGGTCTCACCACTCTGTGAGTTGTACTCTTGAATTTATTGTTGCTTAGCACCTTTTTTATATCAACAAACATAAAAGTTTTTAAATTTTGGGAAATGGCAACTGTAAAATTTACCAACATTCGAATTATGAATACCTGAATCACATCACCGATGTTAACAATAAGTTTGTCTTTGGAAGGCGCTATGGGAATCCATTGGTCATCTTTGTGCACCTCAAGGCCTCTAACTTCATCCTGGTAGAGAATAGTGAAGCAGCCAGGATCTTCATGTGCAGTTTTTGCCGTGTTGTCATCATCTTCTATCGCTGGAAAGTAGTGGAGACCGAGCAATGAATCCCGAGAACGATCATTTCTATAGTTTGGTAGGAAGTCAGGAGGGAGGCCAAGACACTCATTTATGATTCCTTCCAACACAACTTCTAATTTTGTGAAATGAGAAACAATCGCCTCCAATACTTGCCTAAGAATATCAAACAGAGAACATTCTTGCAAATTTTCTAAAGAATTAAAATTTCGTACTACTTCTTATTGGAAACACCATAACAAAGGATCGCCTAAACTAGAAACAGTTAATTTGAGATGCAATTGAGAGAGAATAGAATAAAATATTACTTGAAATTGGGGAAGACATTGAATGGAAAACGAAACAGCAAATGCTCATAAGTCCCAGATGAATTCTTTGTGCTTTTAAGATAGTTATAAAAAGGTACCGCGAGGTTTTCTGAAAGTCTTATACATATCCGCTCAACAACTCCAAAGGAATTCCGTGATTCACAATTTGGAAGAAACCATAGTTAACACAAGCTTCTCTAATTTGCACAATAACCTTCTTTTTCCCTTCTTCAATATTTTCCTCTAATCTAAAAAATGGAGAAACTTCAATAGTTGGAATATCAAAACTAGCCATGGTGTTTTCCTTAATTATCTTGACTCACAATGTTGTTCTCAACCTCTTTATAAAACAAAACAAAAAAACATAGTTTTAAGGAGAAGTCAATTGTTGATCTGCCCCATATAAATATTCAGTTTCTGGATTGCTAGCTCTATCAAGACTTGTCATATGCTATAGTTTAAGAATTTTATGCTTTTGTAGTAATCCAAAAAAATGATCCAATAACGTAACGTCCTAACATTTTATCTTACAAGACAAATATATACTTATTAGTTAAAGGGTCTCCACAAATCATTGAGGACAAGAATCATTAGATAAAAACTTGAACAAGTCTATTAGAAAAGTTTGATAGGCGTGATCAGTAAACTAACCAGATGATCACTTAATTAATAGTGGAACCCAATTAATTAATTTATATTTTAGATGATGCTGATTGCTAGTTGCTACTCCTACTATATAGTAGTGATGATAGATTTGTTATTTCTCAAAAGTAAACCAACTACCACCTACTTATGTAGTTGTTTATTTTCAGCAACTCTCCATGATGTTTGTCTTCTAACTGACTTCAGTATTACTGAATAAATTATTTTGAAAAAAATACAGATGTTGGTTGCGGAAAAAGGAGGGGGACCTTTATGTTCATTAAACAAATTATTAGTTGGAACTTTAATTACACTTTGGATAATAATTAAGGTCTGAATAACTCTTTAGCCCCTTGGGCTGTGTATCGGTCGGTTCGGTTTGATTTTGAAGTTCATCGGTTTGACTTATTCGTTATGGGTTTGTAGAGATACTAAACCGTTATAGAACCCCTAAGACATTGGCTTATCAATTATTGGTTTATCAGTTGTTGATCGTTATCAGTTCGGTTATCAGTTTAACCGTTAAGATTTGACACAAAAAAATATATTGAAAATCACATGGAAACAAGGTGACAAACCAAATAAACCATGCACATGAGTTCACAAGTTACATCTTGCTCAAAAGCAAACACTTTTACATTGTAGAGTAACCAAGAGTTTGAGACAACTAGAAATAAAAGTAGAAACCAAACTCAACGTCAAGGACTTTATATACAAAATGGTATAAATATAATTATTTAATTTACTATCGGGTTATCGGTTAACCCGTTAAGAAAAAACCTCAAACCGTTAGGAATTGATAATCCGATAACAAAATAAATCAAGACCGTTATCAAAACCGCTAAACCAATAACCCATTACTGATAAACCAATAACTTTTTTTCTGTTCGAATTATCAGTTTCGATTCGGTATTGAACAACCCTACTCATCACATCATTTTTTTTCCACGAATACTCTGCCAATTCATTTTAACTTATATGAAGGTGTTATAACTATTCAGGTAATTAAATAGTTTTTTAATTGTAATTTTCTCAATTGTTTTTAAATATTTTGAACCATTACATCTGTTGACTTATAGTGTTTCCGTGTATTTAAATATATCAATTTTTATTTTTAAAAATCTATACATTAATTCATAATTAAAATAAATATTTTAATTTTCTTGTATTTTAAATTTCTCCATATACATTGAGAGAGTAACATTTGAGAGCTTCTTTATTTTACAATGTTAACTTAGTTAGCTTGATGATGAGACGAAATTTTTATTTTTGGTTGCATGACTAAGGAAAGAATGATTGTCACACATGGTTATGGCCTATGGGTGATGGTAATAATTAATAATAAAACCAAAATATGTTTGACGCATTTTTTTAATATTTAGTTATTTGGAGAATAAAAAACACGTTATCAGAATAAGGAAAAGTAGACACGAAGATTTTTATTTTTATTTTCTTAATTTAAAAGTGGGACAAAGATGCCCATTTATTAAAGGGAAAATTGAACATAATGACAAACTGTTAATTCAAATTAAATGGTATAACCACACTTTGATTTAATTGTGCCCTGTAGCAAACTGTTTGCTAGTCGCCTCTCTCCCTCAAACTCTCGCTCGCCACTTTCCCTCTCTCGCTCGCTCTCTCTGTCACTCGCCTCTCTCGCTTTATACAAACAGAAATGTATAAATTATGTTCTGTTGTATAAAGCGAGAGAAAATTGTATATACACATGCAAATACATATATCTTCATCCTATACACTTATAATTATACAATACAAATATTCCCCTGTCCAGTTCTCTTTTGCCTTTCTCTCTTTCTCGCTTTATACAAACACAGATTATACAAAATACAATGTATAATTTATGTTTATATAAAGCGAGTGAGAGAACGATATTTGATATATAAACGTTTTATTTCGATTCAATTGTATACAAATTCAAATTTTATACAAATATACAAACACATAAAATTAAATTGAGAGACTCTCAACGATTTGTACAAATGAGAGGCTGACAACAATTCATACAAATGGCCTGCCAACGAAATTATACAAATTTGAAGCGGAGCCAGCGAATTATACAATTACTTCTTTTGTATATATGTATAGCGAAATAGCCTAGTCATAGCATGTTTGCTATGGAGCGCAATTATGCAAACTTTGCTATAGCATACAAATATGAATTTTGTATTTGTTATATGTGAAAGTTGCTCTTTATTAAAAACAAAGATTGAGAACGCTCCTATCCTACTTAAAGAAAACTCAAGAGCAAAAGTAATTTTCCAATTGAGTGCTCATATAAGCATATAATATAATCCCTTACATTCAATTTTATATGATGATACAGTTTGATTTGATATGAAATTTAAAAGATAATTTTATTTAAAATTTAAAATAAGTAATAGTTATTTATGTAATTATAAATTATTTTATTAAAAATAAAATGTATATTTTAAAGTTAGTTTTTTTATTAAATATAGGAATGTGTCATTTTCTTTTTGCAGGAACTAAAAAGAAAAATGAATCATATAAATTAAGATAGAAAAAATAATACAGGAAATTTCAGGAATAGCTAATATTAGTTTGATATTAGGTATTTTTAGCTACATTTTGACTGATTACAATTCATATTCCAGGTATCTTTATGTTAAAAGTGATTTCTAATAAAAACACAATATTCAATGCAGTACATTAATTGAATTCCAATATCATTTTGAAAAAAGAAAACTTAGCATAAATCACACTCACTAATATCTCAATTTTTCATAAATAATGAGACTCCAAAATCTCACAAGATCGTTTCTGTGAAATTGTTCAAACAAGATATTTTCTTCTTTATTTATTTCTTTATTACTAACAATTACTCATACCACATTATTACATAAATATTCAACATTACATATTAAAAATGATGTAATACATATTATTGCAATATTTCTTTTTCATATTGAGATAAAACATTTCATCACATAGACTTTTTGTCTAATTAGAAATTGAGTAGTGTGTTATATGTATGAGATCTTCAGGTCTAGCTGGTGGATGACTCCTGTTTCTGAATCTCAACTCGTGATATTCTTCAAACACGAATCCTCTATACTTTGGTGACTCTCCAATTTCCTTTGTAAACTCTGGTAATGGCTCAACGTACCCACTGCACTTAGTCGAGTAATAAATAATTTATGCATGATTAATGTTAGAATAATTAATATAAATATAACTAAAGTAATACATTATATTTAACATTATTCTAATATACTCTATCAAACGATCATGAGGAAAAGTGCATTGTCTATTAGGTCAAATGTGAAGTTACATACCTCAACTATGTGTTCAAATGTCAGCTCATGTTATTTTACTTGGTAGTTTTTTTTTCATCCTTTGACCTAATAAAAACATTGTGTTTAAAGATTATTTTTTTTGAAAAAGGTTAGGGTTCACTACAAAAAACCCTTTAATTGTTGGAGTTTTATTACGGAGGTTAATATAACCCAGTAAATTGCATCTAATTACGGAGGTTTAAGTAACCCTGCCATTTCTAAGCAATTTGTGGGGGTTATTAACTGTGGTAACCCTCAAATTAAAATTCAATTTATAATATTAAGGCAGAGGCATTTTCTCCTCTTCTCTCCAATATCCCTAATTAACATTTTAGGTTCCTGGATAGCGATTGTTGGAGAAGAAACAATGGCGTCGGTGTCCATTGGAATCACCAGCCTGGAAGTCCGATACATCGACAACTCCATCGGCGATGTCATCAATATGTATTGAGCGTGCTGGACCAATAATTTCGTTGCCGAAGAAAGTAAGTATACCTACCTCAAGGTCACTTAGAACACCTCTCTAATTACCCGTCCATAGTTTTCCTCTTCTTAGTGTCAATTTTGTTGAAAATTTGGTACAGATTGATTAAAATATTTTCTTGTGTAGGTTTGTTGGTAGCAAATTTTGAATATTTGTTCATTTACCTGGCGATTTCCATGTATTTGATTACAACTGGATGCGATTTCTGATGAGTTCTATGCACATGTATCACTAGTTCCTTACAATCAGGTATTCTAGAGGCTTAAATTTAGTGTAGAAGATTCATGGCATATTAGTTAGTATTGTTGTGAAGTGAAATAATAATAATATAGGTGACCTTTGTTTTGTCGATTTTCTCCACTTTTCTTGGAGAGGTTTTATGACCGTGTTGTTGGTCACGTTTTACTTGATGGCTGTCATGTTTTGAAGTCATACAATTTGAGATGGTTGAGGAACCATTTAGGACTTGTTCAGCAGGAACCAATTAGCTTCTCAAACATCATTAGTTAAAACATAGTCTATGCAAGGGGCAATGCTACTAACATGATGTCAAGAATCTACATTGGTTAGAATTCTCCCGTTCTAAATGGAATATCGATCTTGTTGGAATTTTTTGGCATTCTTAACCTGTGCTTTTGTATTCGTGACAGAGGAATTGCTTCGTAGGTCTTATAAACTGATAATCATTTTTTGACTTCTTCAAGGGAGCACTTGCTCTGGACATTGGCAACAGGATATGGATTTGGAGTTTTCTCTTATGTGGTACGTTAATCGATTGCTTTATTAAAATATCCAACTATAGTTATGTGTTCAGACTTCTTGGTTCTGACATTTACCTTGACAACAATAAATCAAGTGCCGGTATTTATAGCTGAAATTGCACCTAAAGATTTACGAGGAGCCTTGACAACCATAAAATTGTCCCCTGCATAGCTTACTATTGAGATATAGAATGGTCAAGTTGTTAGGTTGTTAACTTTCTGTTATTCATTCTGTTAAAGGCATGTGATTCATGTGTGAGTTAGATATAGAATAATTGATGTGAAATTCCTTTATATAGGTTCAGTTCTATTCTGTAAAAGATTGATTGATTGAAATGAAAACTTGCCATTGGTAACAATGTGAATTTGTTCTAGAAGGCTCTCAATTCAGTTCGAGTAGTTAGATTACAAAAGTTTTCATGGTATCAAAGCAGGCGATCGAAAGTCTGTAGAGAAGTAATAGGTTTCACTGTTAGTAGCTTGAAGATTCAACAATGGTGAATAACACTGCAACAATGGTGAATAACTCAGATGCATCAGAAATTGATCCACAAATTGATCACAATCATCCTTTGCATCTACAGTCATCTGATACCCCTGGTGTTGCCTTAATTCCAATGAAGCTTACAGGTCCAGAGAATTATGGAATGTGGAGTAGATCAATACGCCTTGCACTACTAGTCAAAAACAAACTTGGATTTGTTGATGGCACCTGTGTTAAGAGCACGTACAAAGGAGATTTGGCAATCAGATGGGAAAGGTGTGATGCAGTTGTGTTATCGTGGATCAGTGCAACAGTAGCACCAGAGCTGTTAACCAGCATTGTGTATGCTTCGAGTGCGAGGAAGATCTGGAGCGACTTCAAAGAGAGGTTTGATAAATCTAACTTGACTAGAATTTTTCATTTGTGGAAGGAGATCAGTATGATGAGTCAAGGAACAGATTCTGTGACTACATACTACTCTAAGATGAGAGATCTATGGGATGAAATAGATGTTATGGTGCCATCTCCATCATGTGACTGTTAGGAGTCGAATTCTCATGTTGAGCACATTAGACAACAGAGGTTATTGCAATTTTTAGTAGGATTGAATGAGAGCTATGCTCAAGTCAGGAGTTCAATTTTGCTTGGTTCACCAGTCCCAAGTGTGAATCAAGCCTATGCAATGGCTATTCAAGAGGAAAGCCAAAGGAAGCTAGGTTTGATGGAAGGAGGAAGGGATCCAATGACTATGCTAGCAGGAAGAGGTTCGAGATTCAATAATCAGCCACAAAATTCTCAGTATCCACCTAATACTTCTCAGTCGAAGAAGAATCAAGCTCATGTCTCACAAGGAAGGAAATCAGGTGTGATCTGTGAACACTGTGGATACAAAGGTCATACAAAAGAGACTTGCTACAGGATTGTAGGTTTTCCTACTGATTTCAAAAGCAAAAGGAGAGTGTCTACTGATGAGGATATCATGTCTCATGCTCATGTATCAACAGCTGAAGCTGGCTCATCTACTTCAGGAGGAGGTAATTCTTCTCACTTCCATTTTCCAGGTGGTTATTTCACAAAGGAACACTATGATCAAGTGCTGAAGATGATGGTTTCTCAGCCCACAGGAAGTTGTAAAGCGAATGCAGTTGCAGGTATGAATGCTAATCATGATAATGTGAATGTAGCAAATTTGAAGTGGATCATTGATTCTGGGGCTACACATCATGTTACTTATTGTGATAAGATTCTTCATGATTGCAAACACTTAACAGAGTCAAATCCTAATAAAGTGCAAGTACCTACAGGGAGTAAAATCCAAATAGATCACATTGGAAATGCAGTGATTTTGGAAAAATACAAGCTGGAAAATGTGCTACATGTGCCAGAATTCAAATTTAATCTGCTGTCAGTTTCTAAGCTGACTAAGGACCTGAATTGTGTGGTGTCTTTTTATCCTAACCTATGTACAATGCAGGCTCTCAATACTGGGGAGGTGATTGGGATTGGTAAGGAAGAAGAAGGTCTTTACATTCTCAAGCATGAAGCACTCTCAGTAGCAGGAGCAGTAGTTACAAATACTAGGATGACAGATTTGAAGTTGTGGCATCTCAGATTGGGGCATCCCTCTGTGAAAGTAATGAAGCACATTTCCATTTTGAAGAATAAAGTAGATGTTAGTATACAAGAAGAATGCATGATTTGTCCTTTGGCCAAGCAATGTAGACTGAAGTTTCCTTCTAGTATAACTAAATCCAGTAGTTTGTTTCAGCTTATGCACATGGATGTCTGGGGTCCTCACCAGCATCCCACCTATGATAGAAAGCATTACTTCTTGACTATAGTTGATGACTACAGTAGATTTACATGGGTCTCTTTGTTACAGTCCAAGAAAGAAGTAGGCGTTGTATTGAAAAGTTTCTTTTCTATGATCTGTAATCAATTTGGCTGTTCAATAAAGACTGTGAGATCAGACAATGGTACTGAGTTCTTCAATAGTCAAGTTAATACTTTGTTTTCTTCATTAGGCATTGTGCATCAAAGTAGTTGTCCTTATACCCCACAACAAAATGGTGTGGTTGAAAGGAAACATAGACACATTTTGGAGGTAGGACGAGCATTGAAGTTGCAATCTCATGTGCCTAGTAGATTCTGGGGTGATTGTATACAAACAGCAGTCTATCTTCTTAACAGATTACCTACTGGTGTTTTGGATGGACAGTCTCCTTATGAGGTGTTATTTGGGAAACCTCCTAGTATAGACCACATTAAAGTTTTTGGATGTTTGTGTTTTGCGAGTACACTGCCTAGAGGAGACAAATTTGAGGCTAGAGCAAAGAGATCAGTCTTGTTGGGTTTTTCTTCCATACAAAAGGGGTATAGACTGTATGATTTGGATACAAGAACTGTGTTCATTAGCAGGGATGTGGTCTTCAGAGAGGAGGTGTTTCCTTTCAAGCTTCTGAAGTCAGATGAGGGACCTTATCCTTTATTATCACCATTTATAGATGATGCAGGTACACATGACTATAATCAGCCCATTATGCAGCCAACATCATCTATTCTTCCTCTAGAAGCTGAGATGATGGTGGAACCTGCAGAAGCTGAGATGATGGTGGAACCTACAGAAGCTGAGATGCTGGTGGAACCTGCAGAAGCTGAACTTATACCTGTTGATGATCCTGTGCATCCAGATGACCTTCAACAAGACAATGTTGGTCCTAGAAAGACTAGTAGAGCTATCAAACCACCTGTATGGATCAAAGACTACATTGTGCCCCAAAAGTCTCACCCTCATACCATAACTAATCATGTTTGCTATGACAACATCTCTACTGATTATCAGAATTATTTACATGCATTTTCTGTAATAGTAGAGCCTCAGTCATACCATGAGGCATCTCAAGACAAACTATGGGTTGAAGCCATGCATCAAGAAGTTCAGGCATTGGAAGATAATGGTACCTGGACTATTGCAGAGTTGCCTCCTGGTGAAAAGGCCATTGGATCAAAGTGGGTGTATAAAATCAAGTATAAAGCAAATGGTGAGGTCGACAGATACAAAGCTCGTTTAGTTGCTAAAGGGTACACACAAAGGGAAGGTCTTGATTACCATGAGACTTTTTCTCCAGTTGCAAAGATGGTTACAATCAGAACAGTTCTTACACTGGCTGCTTTATATGGCTGAGATTTGTCTCAAATGGATGTTAATAATGCATTTTTACAAGGTGATTTCAATGAAGATATTTACATGAATCTTCCTCTTGGCTTGCAAAGACAGAGGGAGAATAAGGTGTGCAAGCTGAGGAAATCATTGTATGGTTTAAAACAGGCCTCTAGACAATGGAATATCAAGTTTACTGAAGCTCTGTTGGCAGCAGGGTACATTCAGAGTGCTCATGATCATTCTTTGTTCATAAGAAAAGTTGGAAGTGATCTAGTGATAATTTTGGTCTATGTAGATGATCTTTTGATCACAGGAAACAGTTCTCAATTGATTCAAGAAGCCAAAGACACTTTGAATCAGAACTTCAAGATGAAAGATTTGGGAAATCTTAGATATTTTTTGGGAATAGAAATTTTGAAATCCAAAGATGGACTCTTACTTAATCAAAGAAAGTATGCATTGCAACTTATTTCAGAAGTTGGTCTGAGTGGTGCCAAAACAGTGAGCACTCCTTTAGAATTCAATCACAAACTTACCAGTCTAGAATATGATCAACATACTGGTGACTCTAATGATCCTGAACTAGATGATGTTACACCTTATCAGAGGTTAATTGGGAAGCTGTTATATTTGACGATTACTAGGCCTGATATTTGTTTCAGTGTACAAGTTTTAAGTCAATTCATGCAGCATCCTAAAACTTCACATTGGGAAGCAGCACTAAGAGTTGTGAGATACATAAAGAGGTCTCCAGGACTTGGAGTTTTGCTGAAAAAGGGAACTGAACCCTCAAAACTCACTGGATATTGTGATTCAGATTGGGCTTCATGTCCTAATACAAGGCGATCAGTCACAGGGTACATGGTAAGACTTGGAGATTCATTGATTTCTTGGAAGTCGAAAAAACAACAGACTGTCAGTCGAAGCTCTGCTGAAGCAGAATATAGGAGTTTGGCAGCTCTAGTTGCAGAGTTAGTTTGGTTAGCTGGTTTACTCAAGGAGCTACATTGTCCAGTTGCAAGTCCAATACTAGTATTCACAGACAGCAAATCAGCTATCCAAATAGCAGAGAATCCAGTGTTCCATGAGCGTACAAAACACATAGAAATTGATTGTCACTTCATCTGTGAGAAGGTGAAATCAAATTTTATCAGTCCCCAATACATATGCACTGCTATGCAACCTGCTGATATCTTCACCAAGGGGTTAGGTTCTGCTCAACATCATTTCCTATTGACCAAACTTGGTGTGTTAGTGTTGACACCCAATTTTGGCCCTCCACAATATGTATTGATCGTTGAGCTTCTTCAATTTCAAACGATTTGAAATAATTAGCTTTTAATAAAATTCGCAATGTTTTTCAAGTTAAAAAAAATAATAATAATGTAGTTTTGTCACTATTTATAAATTTCAAATAGTATACATATTTTATAGAATTATATTTAGTACCTTTTATGGGTATTCAAAAATCGTCTAAAAAATAATAACAATTTAGTTTTTCTTAAATATTTGTTTAATTTAGTTTAGTTATTCAATAGTTTATATTTTTTAATTAATCAGTTCGTAATTAAGTTGATTATTTTATTTCGTTAGAATTAAGAAGTTCATTAATTAATTTACATTAATTCATCTTATTTTAACTTTGGCCGAATTCAACCAATCACCTCAATTTGATCGAAATTGCAATTCATGTGGTTATTTTTCTTAAGTCATTTGACCCCGTTAGTAGGCTTCCTTTTCAAGACCCCTTTTAATACAATTCCCCAAACTCAATTCTTCAGAGAATCAACCAGCAGCCCATCCCTCGCTTAACCCAATTTTTTTTCATTAACCAATTCGACCCGGCCCACTTTCTTATTCCTAGGAAACCCAGAATGCTCCAATGTTCTCGAACAACTATTCCCAAGCGGCGTTAATGCAACAATACAACAACAATTCAAACGGCGAACTCACGGAAAGCAATACATGGCGTCTACGTGGGTACAACACAGTACACTGCATTTTTCTCGTCGTCTTCCTCTTTCCCCCGACAAACAGTACGCATAGTACTGTTCTAGCACCGATTCCAGCAGGCAGCTTCGTCCTTCGCAGCCAGGTGGAGTGATCTCCTCGTCCCTTTGTCCTCGCCTCAAGATCGAACGGCCCTTGTTGTTTAGCCGTTGGAATTTGTTAAAAAATTGGTGATTTTCGCACATCAAGCAGCAACTTTTCTGTTCTTGGAAAAGAAGTTCAAATTTCAAAACGGGGATTCCAAGTTTACCCTCATCTTTTCCCCCCAAATCTGCCCTAGCTCCCCCTCTATATAAACTCACTTTTTCTTCATTGTTAAAGGGGGATTTTCTCAGTTTTGGGCTTGAAAAAGAAACCACACACAAGAGAACAGTGAAAAATATATATATATATATATATATAAGAAAGGAGTTGAAATTTACCAAGCCTAGACAGCTTATATTAGACCTAGATGATAAGGAAATAGAATCGACATACATAGGACATTTTGAGACATGTTCTGAGATTGAGAGTATTTGGAGCCATACTTTCTCGGTTTTTCTTCTCACGAATCTGTTGTAGTCTCCTTGGGGTTGTGGAATCGCTCTCAAGCTCGTTTCGTTCCAGTCGCTGCCCAAAACCAGGTAATCTTCCCTCCCTTTCTTTATTCAGCTATGCTATTTCTTCTTTAGTTAATTGGTAGTGATGGTTTTTTTTTGCAGAGGCTATAAATTTGTATTTGTCCTGTTGTGTCATAATAACATGCTTACGTTCATTTTTTTTTTGTTATGTTTCTTGTTTCTTTAATTTTCTCATCATGTTTAAATTTTGTTTAACTTCCCTGAGATTTTTTTTTCTAGCTATTAATATGCATATGAGTTCAATAACTTTTTATTTCATCTTGGGCTACTTCGTATAGGTCCTTCATGTTGATTTTGGGTGATCTTTTAGTTTCAGTTTTGTTGTTCCATGGGTAGAGTAAATTTCTTTTCATGTGTGTGCTTCTAGTTGTGGTTTCCTGTAAGTTGGAATAGCAACTATAGAATGGGGCAGTGACTATTCCTTAGTATTATCTTCATGACCATTTGATTTGTTGTCTGTTATCTCTCTATCTTAACTGAGTTCTTGAACCTGAAGTGCATGCTCCTTAGTATATTTACCGTTTTATCCTCCCGTGCCCTTTTAAATTAATGTTGTACAACTGATGGTTTCCTTCCTTCTCGTTGTCCTCTTTAAATACATATAATTAAGAATATAAGTCGTGTACTCCTCCGCATTGAAATGTTTGGTCTTAAAATGATGTCTTTAACTTGTCGGTTCTTAAATTTCTCATCATTTGTATTGCTAAAGTCTGTCTCTGTATGCCGAAACTGATTTTTTTTTTTTTAGTATGTCTGTCTTGGTGGAAATCGAATATTGATAAAACATAGATTGATTTTCTCTAAGTTTCCTTCAGTTGCATTCCTTTAAATTCTTGGCTGCTGACGACTATTAGTTTATATTGCTTGAAGTTAATCATTGTTGCTAATATCTTATAGTTAAAGCTAGTATCTTAAAGTTAAAGTTGAGTTGTGATTAATGGAAACAACCATGTGGTCAACTGATTTCCTACTTACCTTGTTTGATCTTTATTGTGGTTGGACATGTAGTTAATGTTTGTTGTTCACTTATGCCTTATTAAGTTCACTTGCTAATCTTTCTTCTTCTTTGGACTGCGCATGAACTCTCTCGTTGAGTCCAATTTGGACTCCCATCCCTTGCATACTCCTCTTCTTGAGTCAACCCCCATGTCGTTGAATGGAAAGCCATGTTATTGGGTTAAATACCCAAGAAGACAGCAGCAACAGCAGTAGCCTAAAGGGCTAAAAGAATAGCATTTCTTGGACTGAAAAAGTCTGAAAATGGCACCAGCTGAAGCAGAGTTGCAACAGCCTCAAAAGCCTAAAAATTGGAGAGCAAAAATTGGGTTAAAACCCATAAATAATAGAGCAGCAGAGGCAGAATAGCAGCAGTCCCAAATGACTGAAATTGGAATTTTTTTTGGACTTTAAGAGGTCCCATTGGAACGGCAACAACAACATCAACCAAAAGGCTTAGGCTTGGGCTGAAATAAATTTCAGCAGCCACCTCGTTTCCTTCATTCCCTTATTCTTACCTTTTCATGGTTATATATCTTTAGTATATTTGATTGCGGATGCTAATAACTTTAAAATCTTTTATTGACCTACATGAATCCTTGGAGGGGAGATTTTATTCCACTATTTCTTTACTTATTTACTTTAAAGTTTTCAAATTTTGAAACCCGTTTAAGTTAGTTAATCCAAGCTTGTAGAATGACTTAAGAACCTTTTATGTTCTTTCATAGTTATTGAAAAGCTTTGAATCCATGTTTATGAGTTTGAACTAACTACTTAGTTCAAATTTTTGAATAGGATAAAATTGTTAAGTTTCTTAAAATAAATTAGTTGTCTTCTAATTTAACTTAGAACTTTGTATGAATGACTTTAGGATCTTTAATATCCTTTCATAGTTGTTAAACAAGGTTCTTTAATCCATGTTTATGAGTTTGAATTAATCGTATGATTCAAAACATGACAAATGGATAAAAGTTTAAGTTAGGTTTATTCTTGAGATTTTTTTAGAAATATCAAAAGATTTTATCCAAGTTTCAAACAAGATTTTTACAAGTAACCCCCTTTTACAAAATTAGCCAAATTTTTAAATCCGTCGGTGAGCCGCGTGTTAGCGGATTTTCTAAGATGCCTAAACCCTTCCTTAGAGAATTATTTGAACCCTTACCCGACTCTGGTTTATTAATGGTTTTATTTAAAATGTTTTTTCTTTCAAAAAATTCCCTTTTTAAATGGTTTTCTTAATTTTTCTCAAAAATTAAGTGGCGACTTTCAAATTATAATTTTCCAAAACTTACCAAAATTGCCAAAGTTATGAAATTGGTTTCGAAACCTTTAGTTTTCGAGATCGGGTCGTAACAGTTAGACGTTTTCCACCCTACAGTTTGAGGGGGAGTATTGAGATATAGAATGGTCAAGTTGTTAGGTTGTTAACTTTCTGTTATTAGGTTGTTAACTTTCTGTTAGGTTGTTAACTTTCTGTTATTCATTCTGTTAAAGGCATGTGATTCATGTGTGAGTTAGATATAGAATAATTGATGTGAAATTCCTTTATATAGGTTCAGTTCTATTCTGTAAAAGATTGATTGATTGAAATGAAAACTTGCCATTGGTAACAATGTGAATTTGTTCTAGAAGGCTCTCAATTCAGTTCGAGTAGTTAGATTACAAAAGTTTTCACTTACCCCGACCCCAACCCCAACCCTCCCTCATTCCAGTTTATCTAATACTTAGTTCTCAAACGCCAGGTCTATATCGGTTCCTTTTCAGTAGAAATGGGAGCAGTTCCGTGGTTAGTAATGTCACTATCCTTTCTGCATCCATACTTCTCTTCTCCTATCGCTTCCCAGTTTCTCTCAATTTTAGGATTTCGCCCTAAATTAGATATAGAAAGTTTAGAAGTTGAGCCACCAGACTCACTACAAAAAAATGCATACTTTGTCGTCATCAGTGAATCTGAAGTTCAGATTTGACGTCGTCGTCAATTTTGCCGGCGATGACATCGATGCATATATATGGAGCTATGACGTGCATTTGTTAGTTGATTTTGCTGCCAAAAAAGTAAGTGTTGTCAATTTGAACATTTCCATCCTTACGTTTCTGTCGCGCTGTAAATGTGAAGCTACAAGTTAGTATACTTTTCCTCCAGTTAATGTCAATTTTGTTGAAAAATTGGTACAGATTGGTTTAAATATTTGCTTGTGTAGATTTCTCTGCATTTGATTTTCATGAGTGTTCGATTACAGGCGATGAGGTTTATGGACAAGTCTTATTAGTTCCTGACATTTGATTTTCATAACGTTAAAGTTTAAGCTCATCTCTCTCGTGTATAAATAGAAGATGTATGTATATATATGGCTAATGACAAAACCGAATAAATTACTTTCAAAATATTGTCGTTTCCTACATAATTCTTACTCTTTAATATTAGTATAGAGATATCTAGATTTATTTTTATTAAAGTATATATTTACTAATTTGTCTCTAAAGAATATTTTTTTTGAAATTTATATACTTGTTTTTACACTTTCAAAATATATATAAATTAATTGTAAGAATAAAATACTTAAATGAGAAAAATTTAATAAATTTTATCTTGATTTTGTAAATTGACAATTTAAGTATTTATTTATAGTGAGATGGATAACTACTATGTGACGAGTGAAGTATATATTTGTGGAGTTTTTTTTCCGATTATTGGAGGTAACTATCATGATCGTTCACTTATATTTGCTTATGTAAATTGTGTTACTTTGAAGAACTGATGAGAGTCCATTGAAATATATATGAGCTTCTTCATGCTTCTTAATTAGTGTTCCCTTGTTCTAATTTATATGACATTTTTTATGGAATAACATAAAAGAATGGTAATTAAAATGATAGTAGAATAATAAAGATTTTCTTTGTATATAAAATACTTTTTAAATAGCAGGAAGATCTTAATTATAGAATGAACATAGTCATTCACTATTTTGATTTAGCAAAAGTCTTTTATTTATTATATATATATATATATATATATA
>NW_006239402.1:38134-39694 GCF_000226075.1 Solanum tuberosum | reverse complement strand
ATATATATATATATATATATATATATGTATATTAATTAATCCATTTCATACATACGCATTAATATTAACCATCCGCTAGCAATTGGGAATTGATAGAGGAGGTCGATGGCGTCTAGACAAGGTTGAGCAAGAAGCTTTGATTAACTCTCATACGATTCTTAGTGGTTCCAAATCCACATTGACTTTGACATTTTCCACGAGCACAATAGGCTGCAGTGGTTCCACACCAGCCCTTACTACAACAAGCTCCAGCACGAAAACATCTTCTACCGTCAGCTTGCCATCCGCATCGAGCGGGATGTGTTCTTATTGGACATTGGCTTTGAAAATTTACGAAACCACAATATTCCTATGTGGTTCCACACCAACCAGTGTTATTGCAACACATTCCATAATGGCATAGTTGACCATCAGCTTGCGTTCCCATGGACATTGGCTTTGACAGTTATTACAATGTCTGCATGTGGTTCCACACCAACCAACGATACTGCAACACTCTCCATTAGGACATAGTCGATTATCAGCTTGCCATCCACATCGTCCTTGTGGATACATTGTCTTTGACAATTAATAGGATTACAATATTCCGTTGTGGTTACGTTCCACACCAACCATCCAAACTACAACACGATCCATTAGGACATTTTTCACCAAAACCTTCCCATCCACATCGTTGTTCTGATGAATTATTAATACCTTCAAATACTTCTCCAAGCCCAAATGTTTCATCGACTGAGACCACCTTAAGGAGGAACAATTGCAAAGCCAGTAGAGCTCATTCTCATCATTTTCTTATAGAAAAAATGTAGATGAAAGGATAGATAGGTTGTAAAAAGCGGTCTCATGCTCAACTATTTATACCAAAATTATGAGCGAACACTCGCTATCTTTTCGATAGAAAGGACAATATCATTATCCATCGCTACAAATAATTGTTGGAGGACTAAACTATACTATTTGAGCACAACAAAAAAGATTTTAGAATAAAAACAATTAATAAGAAATAGTATACCTTGGTGAAAAATACATAGCGTAAAGAAATTGGCAGCCCATAAGACAAATGTGTTATCTCCTGTATTCAGGTTAGTCAAAAATACAGAAACAGAAAAAAAGATGAAATAGACAGAAGGAATTTTAATCCGAGTCCACAGAAACCACTGTGTTTCCTTAAGAAATTTAATCCCCTCACTGTACCCGAGGTTGCAGATTAATTTCTCCCAAGATAAAACGGACTAACCTGTTAAAGAAGTAGCGGTACCTCAAACTTCAATAACTTTAGCGAACGCAAGAACAGCAACAAGAGCACACACAGACCCAGTCGATCGACAATTTTATTTATGAGAGAAAATGTATGCAGAGAGGAAAAAATTTCAGTGTTTGAAAAACGAAAAAGATCTCTTATTTATAGCCATATGCAGCAAGGAACGCGTCTGTTCAGACAGATCCGTTTTTTCCAGAACATTGTGTCCTTTGGGAAAAGTAACGACTTTTCGGAAGGATTACCGTTACACATGAATTTCAAATAAATTCAGTTGCGCCAAATTAATTATGTTAGTTAAC
>NW_006239402.1:26473-34036 GCF_000226075.1 Solanum tuberosum | reverse complement strand
AAAAGTATAAGAAATATTTAAAAATTATATCAAAGTAAATATTTTTATGTATAAAATAAAATTTTAAAATTATATATATAATGTCGGGTTAGTTTGGTCTTGGGTTGTTTTTTTTTAGTTAAAACCAAACCAACTCAAATATAGTCGGGTTTTTTTTTTCAAAACCAAACCAAGTCAAACCAAACCACTAGTCGGGTTTTTCTTACGGATTGACTCAATTTACGGTTTAGTTCGATTTTCGATTCGATTTTGTACACCCCTACTTGACACTAAATATCAGCTCATTAATTTCTGACTGCAGGCCTTATACAACGATACCCAACCCAATAAAGTTTTGGGCCAAAGATATAGATGTATGGAGTAACAACAATTTGTAAAAATTTCACAAGGGTTTCCTATTTGGACAATACTATTCATTTTGGAACTACTGACAAAGTCGTTTGACACCTCGATATCGACTTATCATATCTGAAATAAGGTCTTAAGGGTTTTGTTTTCAGACATTTGGTGTCTGAAGTTTCATATGGATGAAGTTCAGACATAAATGCTTAAACTTGAGTTTATGTGTTGCCCGAACTCTCCAAAAATATTATCGTTTCCGTGACGAATCACTAAAAAAATGTTACTTTTAAAGGATCTGACACACATTCGTAGACATTAATCTTTAAAGAGTCCAATCAAAATAGACTTCAACCACATATTCAAAGGTGATATTGTAAAATTATCTTTCTGTTATTGCTTCTAATTAAGTGATAAGCCAAGTCAATACTAAACAAACAAAATTGGACGATGAGAGTAGTATTATTTCAACGTGTCGCGCTCTCATCAGATCTATGGAGTAGTATTTTTTTCGATATGCACTATATATTATATGATGTCAGGTGGTTACCAGTTATTGTCAAATAAATTTATTGATAAGATCGAAACTAATGTACATACTTGTTACTCCCTCCGTCCCTTTTTAGTTGTCCACTTTAGAAATGGCACACAGATTAAGGCAACAATGATTAGCACAGTGAAGTTACAATTTTACCCTTATGACAACTTTTCACTTCAAAATTACAACCACTTATTTGAATTCAAGTGAAATAAATTGGAAGGAAACAACATACACTTTTACAATTTTCAAGAAGTGTAAATAAGGGTATAATAGGAAAAAATTTGTTGTCCTTTCTTGATTTGTCAAAATGGACAACTAAATAGGGACAACCAAAAAAGGAAATATGGACAAGTAAATAGGGACGGAGGGAGTAATTTTTAAGAGAAAGGAAATAATTTAACAAGATTGATTAAATAAATTTTGTCCAAAAATATTATCAATCAATCATTTGCCAAATCCGAAGCCGAAGCCGAAGCCGAGCGAGCGACGACGACGGCGCGAGGGGGCACCTTCATCTTAACCTTTTAAGAACTAAAGGAAGTGTTTCCTAATATAAGGACAACAATTTCCTCTCTTCTACCGATATGGTAAAAATGACTATTCATTTGCACTTTTGCAAGGACTTTTCATTTTCCCTCCAAAAATTGGTTCCCCCATTTTCATTGGTTCTTCCACTTTCCATTTTCTCTTTTTATTTCCCATTCGCTATTTCCCATTTACACCTTGCTAAACCCAACAAAATGTTATGACACCATAACTATTACATTGATTGTATTCCATATTTATTACTTTTGTATAATTTATTGTCACATATTGTACCTCTATGTTTGGCTTTATAAAAGGGAGAATGGATATTTCATATAAGCATTTTTCTCAATAAATAATCTTTTGCAATGATATATTGAAATTATGTAGAATATATTTGAGAGAAGCAATAATAATTTAGAGCTACTATCTCTCATCTACCAACTAGGTATATTAATATTAAACAATTTTCTCGCTAAACCTAGGACCATACCAAAAAACAAATCATAAATCACTCAAATAGATATTATATAATCATCAAAAGAGGAATCAGGGTAATTTGTTATGTTTAATTTATTAATTGTGATGTTCCAATCCTTAAATAAAATAAAAATTAGATTCTTTTTTGCGGTTTTATGAAAATGAAAAACTAGGGTGCTGCTTAATATTAAAAAAAATACTAGTAAGATAAGATGCAAATTACAAAAGAGTTCACTCAACCAATAGTGCGGTTAAATCAAAGTTGTGTAACACTTAACCCCTGCCAAATCGTACTTATGGATTATACTGAGTAGTTATTGTCGTACTCCAAATGTGTAATAAAAAAGGTATATATAATATTGAAAACAAAAAAAAAACATATATTATAAGATGAAACCTTAAAAAAAAATCCATGAAATTATAATTCTGTCTATCAATAAAGAAAAGTGAGGAAGAGAAAAGATAACCTTTGATAATCTTTCTAATCCATATTATTTCTCTCCTAAGATTTTTCATACCCTTGAAGAAATAAATTCGATAAGCTTAATAATAGGAAATTAACAATTCAATTTTTTTTTATAAAAAAAATAACTAGAGTAGTAAATATTTATAACAGTTTACTTTTTGATTTCTTTTTCTCTACCTTTTGTTGTTTGTTTTTTTCAAAGCAATCAAATACTCCTTTCTTTCTTTAGTGTTTGATTGAAAATATCATGTTTGATTGAAAATAACAAAAAGAATTGTTTTTTTGCAAAAATTATTTTCAACTAAACATTAAGAGGGGAATCTTTTAATTTTTGCAAATTATTGTAGTACTTGTCGTTTTAGCTAGATGTTTGATTAAAAAATCAGTTTTAATTTTTTAAAACTCTTCTTCACATTTTTTATACAAAGGATAATCGTAAGTACATCTTTGACATCCCAGCAATATTATATTGAGAGAAAAGCACCCGCACAACTAGTTAATAGGATCATATATTACTAAATCCGTAAATAGTTTTGGTTATTAATTAATATTACGATAATAAATTTCATTAGGCCTTAAGTTTGATTTATGTAGAACATTTTAAATAAGTAACAATTGAGGCTTTATCGAAAATAATTTTTATAACTTCACAAGTTAGGTGTAAGTAAGACTGCGAAAACACACCTATGCACGATGTGTGTTGTTATTGCTAGAAGTAACAATAGTTTAAATGGAAACAACTATCTCTCATCTCCCAACTGCATTAATATAAAGTTTTCCATTTCTAAATTTAGAATCACTACGAAAAATATATCATGAACTTCTAAGATATCTCCAGACGTGTGATTACATATATATATGGTATTTTAATATTGTTGTTGTTGTTGTAACATTCTAAGATGTTTTTTTATTTTTACAAAGTAAGATGTGAGAATTAAGCGTAGAGAGGAAGAGAAAACATAACCATATAATAATCCTTCTAATTCATATTATTTGTCTTTTAAATTTTTTTATGCCTTTGAAGAAAATAATTTAATAAGCTTAATCATAGGACCTAAAACAATATTTTCAACTATTAACAAGGTTACCACTTACGTTCGATTACGGCTAATTAAAAAGGAGAAAACGTAACTAACGACGTGACAAGAAACATTATCCATAACGTGCTAAAAAGGATCATCAGGAGATATTTGATTGATATAATGCATGGACTTGTCTCTCATTTTAAGGTTATTATATCTACGGCCCACAATAATGTATATTACCACCAGTATAAGGTTAAGGAAAAGAATGGAAGCGAGGATTACAAAATGAAAAATCGAACTCTTATTAATAAAGTGCTTGTTCAGAAAACTGGCTAATCCAATTGTGTTTTTTCTTAAAATTTGTGAGATCTTAATTTTATAAGTAAGATATATTACTGTTTTTTATATTATAACAAGTAAACAAATTAGATAATTGTATAACTTTTAAATTGGTAATGTATATGTTAAACTCATTTATTAAAGGTACTAATAGTAGCTTTTTATAAATTAAAGAAATCCACCTTCAGGTGGCAGGGGATTCGGTATGAACCCCTGCCTATATATATATATATATATATATATATATTATCAAGCAAAAATAAAGCACATGACCTTTGTTTAAGAAAAATGTGAAGAGGAGTTAAAATAAAATAAATTGAAACTGGTTTTTATTCAAACATCTAACTAGAACACAAGTTTTCCTTTCTGAAAAAAAATAAATTAAAGATCCCTTTCTTCTTGTTTGGTTGAAAATAGTTTTTTGCAAAAATAGTAATAATATTTTTTCTCTTATTTTCAATCAAACACTAAGGAAGAAAAAACGCATTTGATTGCTATGAAAAAAAACAAAAAAACAAAAAGAGAAGAAAGAAAATTAAAAAGTTAATGTCGAGTATCTGCGAGTGAGGATGGCAACTGGCAACCTTATTATTTGTTTAAAATGTTGTGTTTTGGTTATAGTTTTTAACAAATTGAATTGTTAAAAAAATATGAATACTCCTGTGATTAAGTTTATTAAATTTATTTACTTTTGCAGTTGAGAGGCAAGAAAATCCAGACATTTTAAAGAAATAAAAGGTAATTGTGAATCATTTATGTAATAGTAGGGGTATATATAAGTTACTTTTATAATGAGGATATATTATCTTCGAATGGAGAAAGTTGAAAAGTATATCAAATCATTTTCTCTGTTTAAATAATATTCCATATAACTGTGTATATATGATGTATAACTATGTATCAGATTTATATATAATCATATACGTTGTTTAGACAATAATTATTCATTATAGGTTGATTTCTTTTTCCAACCTTGACCAACTCAATTCTCCTTTAAACCATCCCAAATTTCATTTTTATTTCCCTTTTGAAGTCTCTGGAAGAAGAAGGTTTAGAGGCTTAGAACATTTGTTTACACAAATAGTAGTACACGTGATTTGATTAAAATAAAATGTATCATATGAGGTAGAAAGAAAAAAAGAAGAAGTGGATTTTCTGAAGAAGATGGATCCAGACAAAATTGATGAAATAGAAGAGATCTCTCGTACTATTGACATGAGAATTGGAAGGCGTTACTTTTTCTTAGCTGGTGTGTTGATGATCTATAAGTCCAAATCACTCCTTTTTTTTTTCTTTTGAAAGCCGCCGATAGTTATGTTTTTATATTTCTTTATTGTTTCATACTAAATTCCTTTGTTCACCAATCAACTAAAGAATCACTTAGTTATAGCAACATCGGTGACTGAAAAAGTAGCATTGAAAAACATTCAAAAGAAGAGGTCTCTGGTCCCAAAAAGGGATCAAAGAGAATGTAGCTCATTTAAGGCTCAAACATAATTAGTTTGAAGAACGTCTTTCTATTGATATTGACTTGATGTGGTGTGCTCTTCTCTCGCCCATAAATTATAGAAAACATCTTCTAAAAAGTTTATTAGAATTTAAACAGTTTGTCAAAAAGTACCTAATTCAATGACGCCTATTACCTTCGTCTAATTCAAACGTTAATGGCATGAATTGGAGAGCATCACAATGCACCTCACCGGCAAGAAGTAGGGGGTGAATGACCAATTTTGTAACAAATAATAATTGAATAATTTTAAATTAAAAAGTTTAATTAACCTAATGAATATTTTATCTGATTTCCCCTTTCAATTATACAACTAGAAAAGAAGTAAACGCCATTTATTTGTTCTTTTCCATCAAAGTTGAAGCAAGATCTAAAATCCTAAATGGGAGGCCACTTATCCCTCAAAGCTCTCCCAAAAAGAAAACTCTCTCCTTACTATATCAACAGAAGAAAAAAAAAACTCATATTTTTTTTGTCGAGATATGTATGAGCTACCCCATGCTTCTTAATTAGTATTCTCTCTAATTCGTATTAGGTAAATTGTTCGGATTTTTTTAAATTCAAAATAAATGGATTTTTCAAAGTTTAAAAGATATGTTTTGACTCTTTTTCATATTTATCTTTCGTTAGATCTTAACTACTTTATATTTTTTAGGAGAATAGTTTTAAAATAATTGAAAAAAATAATAGTAGAAAGTAGCGTTTAATTTTTGTCAGTAAATATTTTTCTAAGTGGTGTATCATACCCAACAATTCACTTGAGATATATTTTTTAGTGGAAACAAACAGGCCCTTAATTCTCCAAATAAAGTAGCCTTGCTCATCCACGTATTAGAATTTGATAGATTAAAATTAAGGTTCTTACGATCGAACTCATTATTTGGGATAAGCGTCTGAAAAATACCTTAACTTTGGTCGGATTTACTGTTGCGATACTAAACTTTCATGAGGACCTATTACCTCCCTAGACTATTTAATACCGAATTTTTTACCCCCTGAACTATTTAATAGTGTATTTTAAAGGTATATATGTGCCCACGTGGACACATTACTATTTATAATTTTGCATTATTTTTTATGTCCACGTGGGCAAATATATATGTTTAAAATACGATATTAAATAGTCTAGGGAGGTAATAGGTCTTCATGAAAGTTTAGTATCGCAATAGCAAATTCGACTAAAGTTGAGATATTTTTCAAACCTTTATCCCTTAATTATTCTAACAATTTTACTTGCATAAAACAAATACTACCATAGAACAAGAAAATCAGTAAAGTTGTCACAAAGAAATTTATGCTTCTTATCTTACACCCCTACCAAAATTTGTGTCGGTATGTTTATAAAAAGGGAAAATGCATAAGTACCCCCAACCTATGCCCAAAATCCCTGAGACACACCTAATCTTTAATAAAGTTCTATTACCCCCCCAAACTTATTTTATATACAATTTTCTATCCTTTTTCGGCCTACGTGGCACTATTCTTGAAAAAATTGTCAACACACAATGGACCCACAAGAGAGTGCCACGTAGCCCGAAAAGGGGTAGAAAATTATATATAAAATTAGTTCGAGGGGATAATAGAACCTTAGTAAATGTTATATATGTCTCTGAGATTTCAGACATAGATTGGGAAGTACTCATGCATTTTCCCTTATAAAAATATAAAGTAGTCACACACCTACCAAAATTTATCCTTTTTGGCTCCCCTTGGAAAAAATTTATTCTGTGCGAGGCATACCAAACTCATACTTGTATGAGGGCCTTATTTAATTGACAAGTGGACTGTAATGGATCCCATTTTGCAGTCAATTTACAATTCTGTCCTTTCTTCCCCTACTTACTTTTATCCTTCATCTTTTTCCGTTCCTTTTTTTTATTTACTTCTCTTTCAAAACTAAATATAGGACCCCGTGCCAGCACGGGGCCTAATATATATTATCATATTATGGAATTTGAGAAGTTATTGAAATTTTTATATGATTTTAAAAATATTTCAAATTTTTAGCTATTGTGATTTGCAGTACTTTTTTTTAACATAATTTTAAAAATAATATTTATTACTCTGTTTGTTCTAATTTATATGGCACACGCATAATTTCAAATATTAACCCTTTTTTATATGTCTCTTTAATATATTAAGTTGTTAATTATTGTATTTTATAGTACATTTTGAACCTAATTTTTTAATAATATATGTTATTTGCCATGTCCCAATTTATGTGGCATTAATTGATAGATTTGTTGGAGTCGAGAGATTTATTTTGTTAATTATTGTAATTTATAATTTGTTTTTCGTCAATTTCGTCAACTATTTTTTTTTATTAATTATTGTAATTTAT
>NW_006239402.1:21540-26442 GCF_000226075.1 Solanum tuberosum | reverse complement strand
CACAAGAAGAAAATAACAACAAATCACTATAAAGATGATTTTTCAAAAAATCACAATATAAAGGAACATTTTTTAAACCAAAATTTGCATTCAAATCAAGAAGCAATTATCATGTGAGCCTTCACTTCTTCGTTTTGACTCCAAAATTCAACAAATTATCACCGCAAAATAAATTTATTGTGACTTGAAATACTTTAGGGTTTTGATCATCAAAGAGAGAGAGTAGAGTGAAAATTTGAAAGGGATTTAAGGTTTAAATGGATCAAGAAGGTCATGATTAAAATGTGAATGGGTTAAGATTTTATCCAATTTTTACTAAATGGGTTGGAAAAAATATGTAATTATATTATTAATTGGGGTGAAACTCACGCTCAAGCATTGAGAATGTAGATTGTGTAAAAAGTGTGTATTTATTGTGATTTTAAAATGTTTTGTGGGGTAATAGGATGCCCGCAAAGTTAAGGTGTCTTTTTGAAAATTTGGGGACAACTTCAGGTATCAATTTATGTCTTTTCTCAAGTGTATTACTAATACCATGATTTTTTGTGCATTAGTAATGCAATGGGTTCTAATGCATGCATTAACATGGTTAAAGACACAATTGTACCTGAAAAATATTTCCACGTCCTCTCTACTATATTTGTGGAGGGTATTTTTGTAAACAAATATTTTTTTTAAAAAAAATTATGCAATGCATGGTATGTTAGTACATCAAATCAAATACTACATAAGAAAAATCTCAGCATTACTGATGCAAGCATAACTAATACAATCATTATTAATGCACTATATTGTGCATTATTCTTATACACTCTACCAAACGACCCCTTATAGTATTATTGTACTATTTTCATGCTTTCGTTTGACTCGATGTAGAAGACTCTTGAATTTTATTTGGTTAATGTTTAGTGTGTTGACAAGAACTCAAATTTTTTGTATCATATCTGTATTTCTTTTTTCATCTACAATATATATTGTTATGAAGCAAATCTTAAGAAAAATGTGTATGTTGTATGTTACTTCTCTATTTTTTTTTGTATGTGTTCTCTCTATTAGACTTGTTTAATTTATTTATTTTTACAAAATTTCTATTTTAATTGAGTTAAAAAAAAAATTGTTCAAATTCTTGAACTTTAAAGTATTTATATTATTTAACATGACGGGTTCGAGAATTAGTGTATATATATATATATTAATTGCTTAATCCTATTCAATACAAATTATTTAATTGATTTTAATTATGGAAAAATTACAAGGATATTCTATTTAAGACCTTAATTTACATAATATTATTCTAGTATTATATTTACAACATTAACATTTTAATTACAAACATGACAATTTATTATAAAATAAATAGCTACTGATGAAGACCTATTTTACTGGTTAGTGGACTAATTTTATGGGACTCATATTTCACCTTTTGCTTTATTTACTTTTTAGAATCTCAATTATAATTATATTTGAATACGTTCCTTTAATAAATATCTCACTTTCTTTCCCTTGTTAACCAGAAGGATTACCAACAGTGATGCACTCTTTTTTCCCTCTTTTTCAATGTCATCTTTATCAAGAAAAAAAAAAATTCCTTTGAAGATATTCACTATGAATCATAAAAACAATAGAGTTGGAGAAGATGAAAGTGTATTTTTAATTTCATTCTTGAAGAAGTGATACAATGACTAAATTCTATGTATTTATATTCTACTTAACTAACTTACTTACCTAACAATTTGGTAACTACCTTCTAACTAACTTCTTGAAGTATTCCTAACTAACTCTCAATACTCTCCTTCTTTTAAACTATCTCATTACTCCCCCTCAAGCTAGGTGGTGTAAATATATTTAATACCCCTAGCTTGGACAGTAGACAGTCATGTTGTGGCCTGCTGAGACCTTTGGTTAGCAAATCAGCCGGCTGATTATGTGTTGAAATATAAGTAATCTTAATCAGCCCTTCTTGAAGTTTTTCCCTGATGAAATGACAATCAATCTCAATGTGCTTAGTACGTTCATGATAGACTGGATTAGAGGCCAATAGAATAGCAGACTTGCTGTCACTATACACTTGAACTGGTAACTGAACCTCAACCTTTAATTCTTTCAGCATTCCAACCAACCAAACTAACTCTGCCACAGTAGAAGCTAAACTCATATACTCAGCTTCAGCTGAGCTTCTTGACACAACGGTTTGCTTCTTAGCTTTCCAAGACACCACAGACTCTCCAAGTTTAATCACATATCCAGTCACAGATTTCCTTGTAAGAGGACATGTTGCCTAATCTGCATCACAATAAGCTATAATTTCATTACTACACTTGCTAGATAGAAGTATACCTTGACTTGGCTGTCTTTTAATGTATTTGACAACTCTAAGTGCTGCATCCATATGAGACTTCTTTGGTTGATGTAGGAACTGACTTAAAGTTTGAACACTAAACGAAATGTCTGGTCTGGTCATATTTAAATATAGCAGCTTCCCAATCAGTTTTTGATAGGCACTTTGATCTGCTAGAGGCTCATTCTGATTCTGTCCAGTTTGATCATCATATTGCTTTGATGTCAACTTTACATTTACATCCATAGGTGTTCCTGTAGTCTTTGCTCCTGATAAACCAACTTCAGAAATAAGTTGAAGTGCATACTTCCTTTGATGCATGACAACTCCACTGTTTGACCTTACAAACTCTATCCCAAGAAAGTATTTCAACTCTCCTAGATCTTTCATTTTAAAACTTTGTTGTAAGGACTTTTTTGTTTCCTCCACCAGCTTTAAACTACTTCCTGTTATTAAAATATCATCAACATAAACCAAGATAATTGTAGTCCCTTCAGTTGTCCTCCTTGTAAACAAGTAGTGATCATACTGACTTTGTTTGAAATGCAGCTTCTGGAGGCTTTCTGCAAACTTATGATTCCATTGTCTTGGTGCTTGTTTAAGCCCATACAATGATTTTTCCAATCTGCATACCTTATTCATATTCTCCCCCTGATTGGAAAACCCTTGTGGCAGAGACATATATATCTCATCTTCTAAATCACCATTTAGAAATGCATTATATACATCCATTTGATGTATATGCCAACTCTTGGACACAGCTAAGGCTAGAATGGTTCTTACTGTGACCATTTTTACTACAGGAGAAAAAGTTTCTTTATAATCTATGCCCTCTTTACTAACTTCCCTCACATTGCCAGTGTAAAGCTCCTGAAACACACAAAAATGAGGAAAGAAAGTGACTGAGCAATTTAACTCCTTAGTCACCTTACTCACTGATAGCAAGTTGTACTTGAACTCTGGTATGTGATAAACATTTGTAATCACACTTCTTGGAGATATTTTACATAATCCTGTATGCGACACATATGACACTTCCCCAGTAGGTAAATATACAGGTTTTGGCTCTTTAACCTTAATAACAGAATCACTAGTAAGCATATCCAAATTTGACACCATATGATTAGATGCCCCAGTATCTACAATCCAGACCTGACTATTTTCAGAAACTAACAAGACTTTACCTGCAGTATTAGCCTGAGTTTCATGTGCATGGCTTGAATCTTCTGAATTTTGTCCACCTCCTTGACTCTGTTTCAGCATTTGGAGAATTTGACTATACTGATCTTTGGTGAAATTACACCCTTGTAATTGGTTTGAACATTCCTCTATATTACTCATATGATTTTTCACAGGTACATTAGTGTTACCTCCATAATTGAAAGAAACTCTACCAGACACATCCTCATAATCATTCCTTGTGCTGTTAACATCATTTCCAACCATGTAAGCTCCAGTTCCTGTACTAGTATTCACTTTCCTTTTTGACTTGAAATCAGATGGATACCCAATTAGCTTATAACACTGATCCTTAGTGTGTCCCTTGCATCTGCAAAAATCACACACCACTTGAAAGTTCCTCTTGAACTTGTTAACACCTTGGGAACTAGAGCCTCCACCAGTTCTTGAGTACATTGCCAGAGGGTCCATTCCAGTACTACCCATAGAACTTAGGCCTATACTCGACCTACTTGAGGCCATCTTTTGACATTCGTCGTTTACTACCATAGCATAGGCATGATTTACTGTAGGAATAGGATTCATCAGCAAGATCTGACTTCTTGCTTGTCCAAATGACTCATTCAATCCCATCAGGAACTGATACAATTTCTGGCGATTTAGATGATCCACAAAACCTCTTGACTTTTCACAATTACATCCAGGAGGTGGTACCAAAGTCTCAAATTCATCCCATAATGTTTTTAGCTTTGTAAAGTATACAGACACAGAATCTGTACCCTGTTGCAACGTTGCAATATCTTTGTGTAGACTGAAGGTTCTTGATCCATCTAATTGATCAAACCTTTCTTTTAAGTCATTCCACACAGCTTGAGCTGATGATGCAAAAGCTACTCCTCCTAGCAAACTCTTTGACACAGAATTTAGAAGCCATGAGAGAACAATGGCATTCACCCTTTCCCACTGACCTCTTAATTCTGCACTTACATCTTCTTGCTTACAAGATCCATCTACCAAACCAATCTTGTTTCTTCCAAGTAGTGCCAATTTAATCGACCTACTCCACAAAGCATAGTTCTCAATTCCAGTAAGCTGGAATGAAATCAGATTAACCCCACTGATATCAGCAGGACTCAAGAACAGAGGATGACTATAATCAACCCCTTGACTCATTGACATAACTGGAATGGAACTTGGATTTCCAGAATTTCCCTCAACACTGCTGTGTCCAGTCGTAGTTTGATCCCCAGTTACCCCTTGAGTCATGTTAACAATCTTCCTTCTTCTTCAAATTGAGTTGTGGAAACTTAACTCAGATTCTGATCTTCAGACTTTCAAAACAGAATACACAGACGAACACTTCTTCAGATTTTGATCTTCAGATG